>NC_060071.1:114219696-114522726 GCF_922984935.1 Meles meles
ACCTAGTGTTTCTTCCTCCAAAATAGCGCCTTTATGGTATTACATGCACACACCTCGTTGGGTCTGCTTCATACTACCTCCCAGAGTATACTCCACACGAGCCATGCAGACAGCTGGCTAGGTGCTGGGAATGAAAGGGCGGCTTCCTCCCGGCTGACCTGGCATTTCCACCATTGCAGTTCTTTGGCTTCATCATTGATGCATCATGCTGACTTCAAAAGACTGCTCCTGGCAGATGAGATGGCCAGCCCACCACCTAACAAGGGAGGGACTTTGTATCAAGTTCCTCGTGCTGCTCATGAGCTGGGCTGAGGGTCTGACCTGGCTTTCAGGGAATGACCAATACTTCCTCATCCAAGTTTGCAAATGACACACGGGGCCAGACACAAGGGGACTGAAATGCCGAGGGGAGCAGGTTCTGAGCCCACCCGGGACATTTTCTTTCTGGGTGATCCTCAAGAGAGCCCACCCCCGACTTCAACTTCATTAGCACCTCATTCAGCTCACAAAATTAACCAATCCCGTCTGTGCAAAGAACCACAAGGAAGCAAAGATCTTAAAGGATTTGGAGAAGAAGGCCTTCATTGTTACATCTTAACAGGTCGCTGACAACTTTTCACACTTTACTGAGAGATCCAACAGAGCCATTAGCAGGTCATCTGACCCACTCTCTTTAAAACCCCTCTACACTCAGTACACATCTCTAATAGCTCCAAGAATAGACAGTGTTCTGGGATCGTAGCCTGACCATAGCCTGACTGCGGTCTGCCAGGCAGATTAGCTGTCTGCGCCTTCCCAGCAGTCCGTGTCCTGCCAGGGGGCTTCTAGCGGCAGCTCGGTGCATTTTGAAGGACTTTCTTCCACCTGAGTTGCTCTGGTGTTCCGTTTCTGTACCATGTGCTCAGCCTCAACTGTGTGTACTAGGAACTGTGCTGTGTACCTTGTGGGATAGTAAGTATGGACATTCTTCCTCAAGGGTCTTCCTATCCAGCGGGAGATAGAAGACAGAGACCTAAATAGCTATCATTTTGGGGGGTAGAAAGTGACCAGTAGGGGCGCCTGGGTGTCTCAGTGGGTTAAGCTTCTGCCTTTAGCTCAGGTCAGGATCTCAGGGTCCTGGGATGGGGCCCTGCATTGCGCTGCCTGCTCAGTGGCGAGTCTGCTTCTCCTTCTCCCTTTCCCTCTCCCTCTGTGATCTGACTCTCAGTCTCTCTCAAATATATAAAGTTTAAAAAAAAAAAAAAGTGAGCAGGGGCGCCTGGGTAGCTCAGTGGGTTAAAGCCTCTGCCTTCGGCTCAGGTCATGATCCCAGGGTTCTGGGGTCAAGCCCCACATCCGGCTCTCTGCTCCACGGGGAGCCTGCTTTCCTTCCTCTCTCTCTGCCTGCCTCTCTGCTTACCTGTGATTTCTGTCTGTCAAATAAATAAATAAAATCTTCAAAAAAAATTTTAAAAAAAAGTGACCCATAGTTCACAAATATTATGAATTTTTGTGCCAGTTAATGGGCACTGGGGATTCAGTCCCTGTCCTTACTAAAGATTCAGGAAGGCTTTATTGAAGGACGGTGGCGGGGGGGGGGGGGGTAATAATTGTTCAGCGCTTCCTATGGACCAGGCTATGTGCCAGGCATTTTCTCATTTAATATGCTCTTTACCGGTGATCTCTTTGGTAGGTGATGTTATCCCCATTTTTTAACCAATAAGAAAGGCAGGGCTCGGAGATGTTAGGTGATTTTCCCTAGATCACACAAAGGGTGAATAGCAAGGGTGGGTGTCCAGCACGGAACCATGGGACTTAGAAGATCCGGCTCTTTCGTCCTCACTACCTTTACTATCAGCATTGTAGGGCCTTTCGTGCTGTCATGTGTTTCCAAAATTGAAGAACTTTGTAGGGCACAGGTTGGCAAGCCATAAGGCACCCACCGCTCCTTTAAGATAAGGACTCATAAAGCCATGTGCACTCCGGACAGCCTGTGATGATTAATGCTCGGTTCTGTCCCTTTGTGTTCCCTAGCATCATCCGTGGGATCCACTTATCTCCCTCCAATAAAATGGGAGACTGAAAGAGCAGAAAAGAGAGAACAGCAGTGATTGCCAGGGCTAGAGGTACAAGCGATGCCCCTTCTTTTGGGATCCCTCTGTCAGGGCTGGCCAAATACACAGAGTAGACAGCTGCTACCCAACAAAGCTGAAAGCCGATGAGACTTCCACCTGAAAAATGCACCACCACCACCACCCCTTTTTTCCCTTAATATGAGGAAGTTATTTCAATTCCTTCTCTTTCACTTTCTTTGGGAGAAAGAATTCGGGACTTTCGTAGCTTTACAAAGCCTTTGGGAAAAAGTCTAAATTGGTGCGTCAGGACAGCCAGGCGCTCGCTGTGCGCTCACCTATTCGGTCCCACCTCCCCCAGTAAGGGGGTAGCTGGTGAGCCACCCCTTGTCCCTCCCCTAGTGTGCTCTGAGTAACTCACTTCCACCCCTGAGACGCAGCTTACACGGGTCCTCCAGAAAGCCTTCTCTGGCGCGTGCGTGTGTGCGCGTGCGTGTGTGCGCGTGCGTGTGTGCGCGTGCGTGTGTGCGCGTGCGTGTGTGCGCGTGCGTGTGTGCGCGTGCGTGTGTGCGCGTGCGTGTGTGCGCGTGCGTGCCGTGCATGGTCCCACCCCCGCCAGCGCGCACAGACGTGCGCACATGCCCAGTAATACAGTAATGGCCCTACTGTGTGCTCCCACAGCCCTCCACGCTGCCCCGGCAGGGTGTTTACCACGTGGCACGGTGCCCAGCCAGGACTTGCGGTGAACCCCTCCTCCCCACCCTCTAGGACAGGAGGGATTCTACCTGGTCTTTGTAGTCCCAACACTGAGTGCGGTCCTGGAACCCCATAAACCCTGGGAAGGACAGACAGAGGGCAAACTCTGCCGGAGTCTCCTCCCAAAGGCTGCAGGGGGAGCAAAGGGTGGGGCCGGAGGGGAAGCCGGGCCGGAGGGATGAGCCCGCAGCACTCCTACAACCGAGGTCAGAGCCATTGATGAGGAACATCTGCAGCGCCCACAGGGGCCGCCGTGAGGATGACCTGGCATCTGGTGCTTGCGCTGGAGATGGCCCTGGGCCTGCAGGTCGTGAGATGCTCCAGGAGGGTCCCCAGAACAGCCCCTCCCTCCCCCTCCACCCCCGACCCGCATGTCCTGGGCTCACCAGAGCAGGAAATTCCATGTTGTAATGGTTGGATTTCTTCCTTTCATTCCTGACGCATGACTAGGTAGCGAATTGGTCATGAAAGAAACCACTTCGGCAGGCTTCAGAACATCTGAGCGCGCGCCAAGCATGCAGGGAGAGGGAAATGGGACCGGACAGAGCTCGGGCAGCACAGTTTCACCTTCATTCCCATCGCTCGCCTGATAGGAAAGGAAATCAAAACGTTGGGAAGCCCCTCTACTGTCAGCATGGTCGCCGGCGTTGAGTGGAGCTGGGTCCGCCAGGGCAACATTTGAAAGCTGCTCCGGGCGAGCGGCGGCAGCCCCGTTATCCAGCCGCGCACGTGTCGATCTGGGTAGATGAGAAACATCGTTCCCGGTGTATAGGGAGGCAGCGCTTTTATTTTATTTTTTAAAGATTTTATTTATTTACTTGACAGAAAGAGATCACAAGTAGGCAGAGAGGCAGGCAGAGAGAGAGAGGGAAGCAGGCTCCCTGCTGAGCAGAAAGCCCGATGCGAGACTCGATCCCAGGACCCTGAGATCATGACCTGAACCGAAGGCAGCGGCTTAACCCACTGAGCCACCCAGGCGCCCCGGGAGGCAATATTTTTAAACCAATGCTTTTCAGAGGATGAGCCTTTGAGAGGTACTTAGCCTTCGTGTAGCTTGGAACCTGAGAGCCAATACAGGTTCAATCAGTCCTGAATCAGCAGCTCTGAAACAGGCTGGAGAACTGGGTGGTGGACAGGGGCGGAAAGCCTGTCTTTCTTGCATAGCTAATGGTAGGAGGAACCAAAAATCATTTTTATACAGTATTTGCACATTTTTTGATTAAGTAGGAAAAAAAATCACTGTCTCCCTCACATTTTACTTCCTTTTTCTAAAAAGAGATTGGGGGGGGGGCTTAAATTCACTCTTTTCACCATGAGGTGGTATTTCTTTTGCATTCCATGTGATCCGTCTCAGTTCAGTTTCAAGTTGACACTCTATTTCATTTCCAGACATGTACCGAGTGGTCCGTATCCCTCTATTACTTCTCCCTTTGGGGCACAATTACTTGGCAAGGCAGTAAACCTGCTAGGTAAATCAAGCTGTCAACTTTCCACTCTATGTACACCCTTCAGGTCTATGAAAGCAAACCCGGACAACATCTCCTCCTGCACCTAACATTCAATATTGTAATAAATCAGGTGGGCTAAAGCACTGGGTTATTTAATCTTAAAAAAAACAAAAAACAAAAAACAACTTTTTAAAAATAAATGTTAAGCCCTTCTCATTTCATTATTAGATTTGCCTTATAAACTATAAAATATGTAGGTGAGTCACTAGTCTTGGTTTTCATGGTTTTATTAACATTGCAGAGACAGACTATAACAGAAAGATTTCAAACAGAAGTTGCTTACACAGTTCTATATCCTGAAACATGGCTCAAATGAAATAATAGAAAAAAATAACCAAACTAAGAAAGGATCCAGCAACCTTTTCCTTTCAAGAGCTTGATATTCCAGGCCCTAATAGGGATCCACGAGTAGCCTACAGAGCACCCTCGTGGCACCAATAATATTCATCTCAGCTAAGAAATTAGGAACTTGGCTGAGCCCATCTGCTCTCACTGCAGGCCAAGGTTGCCTTTCATTTGAAAATCATGCGATCAGCTTGGTTTAGAATATACATAGGTGAGGCATATGCTTCTCCTTACTGCCCAAGAAGATGCTGACGTGGAGAAATGTGAAGCCTCCTAATGAAAGCTTGCATTTATGGACTCTCCTTTTCTCTTCTCCTCTAGTTACCGTGACAGTGGGAGGCAAGCAGCACTTGCTCGGACTGTATGACACCGCGGGACAGGTACAGTGTCGCTCTTTTGATACATTAAGGTTTGGGAGTGGGGAGAATGATCCATGTGGCTAGGCATGTAGAAACAGATGTGACCTGTTCTGATCACTTGGGACAAATTTATTGTCTATCTAAAGGACAACCAATGGCACATTCTTAATATCTTAACAACGTTTATAATTACAAAAAAGCCAAATCATTACATTACTCAAAGTGTTGACGGGCAAATAACAATTCATTCATTGGTTGGTGTCTATCAATAACCAAAATAACGTTGTTTGGCCAAGAACCTCAATTTCTTCCTACCCATACCAATTCCAAATTCAGGATTAATGAGTCAGTTTTATAAATTTCAGTTTCATCTATTTTTTTTTTCACATATATTCTTTGCATTGCCTAATGAGCTGTGGAAAGAGATGGGGGATGGGTGGGGGTGGGGGAGGGAGATGGATTTAATGTCAGTAAGAAGACAAGCCAGGATCCTGAATGGTTTCCAAAAGTGAGGGTCAAGTCCTGAATAAACAAAGGTTGACTTTAAATTCTCTAAGCTTCTTGAAATGCTCTCACTCTGTCGGAGATGTATCTTCAAGATGGAGAACGTGGCCAACCAGTAATGTAAGGCCGTGGATTAGAAAGAACCCTCCACACTTATTAATTAGCATGTGCCCTACATGGATAAAAATGCCCCCTCCTCTTTCTTTCCTTGTACCTTACACTCTACTATGAAAGGTTTCTAATGTTACAAATTCCTGGGTTAAGCAATTGATGACTGTGGCCCAATTTCTTTGATAGAGCTTTTGTTACCATTGGGTCATTTATTTAGGTCAAAATCAGCGGGTTATTCAGTCTGTCCAAACTCATACATCTTAAATCCTTTGGAGTGAACGCTGACCATGCTCTTTCCTACTGTGAGTTTCCTGGTTATTGTTCTCTGTAGTTATGCATTTGTCTGGGCTTTTTTTTTTTTCCCCACAATTATCTGGAGATAGGTCTTTTTGCTCAATTTGAAAACTCTGTACTAGGAAAAATAATAAGAAATGGAATTTGGGGGGGTGGATTTCTGTGTGTATTTGCAAGGACCATCTATAAAAGCCTGTGGGACATCAGAAGCTGATGTCGGGTAAGCCTGGACAGTGGGGAACCTGGAAAAAATCTTGCACCAGACTCAAGACTTGAAGAGTTAGTCAGTTACCCTTCATTTGAAGATGGTTGTGTTAGCCAGCTGCTCTCAGGAACTGAGGAGTGGAGGAGACTTCTCACTTCAATATCAAGACACGGAACTAGGAAATGATGCTCCAAATGCCTAAATCACAAACTTGGTTGGGCTCCTCTGGGTTAAGGTACAAAGGCGTCCGTGCACCCGCTGCTTGAATGCCCCTCCACCAGAAAGCCTTGCAGCAATAGAGTTACTCTGTTTTTTGGATTGAATTTGCCTATTTTCATTCAGTCATATAGTCATTAGGGTGTCCCCATTCACCAGAAACTCACAGCCTGGAAGAGAGAGGAGTTTACACCCTTTATCCCCACAGTCAGCATTCATAAATACAGTCTAGTTTGAAAAGTTCAATACAGCAAGGATTATTACCTGGCTCTGAAACTTCTCTGTTTCCCTCGCCTTCTGAAAAGCTCCGTGTGCCCCTCATACCCATCCAGTGCTCTCCTCCTCTGTAGCAATCCATAACAATTGTTAGCTTCTACCCATTCATTGTCCCCAGAACAACCTCCCCAAGCCTCTATTTAATTTCAAATCCAATAAACCTGTTTAAAAGCCCCTGTAGAGTTTAATTAGTCTTTCCCACCGCTGTCCTTTTTAGAAAAATTTAAATAACATTAGTATAGGACTTAAAGCTGTAAGGCAGTATAAAAATATCCTTAAGCTCCAACTTGAAAAATATAGAATGACCCAAACTTCTGACACAGAAGATGTGATGCGCGCTGATAAAACATCACAGTGGGTTATAGACATTTCTGCAACTTAACTTGTACTCTAATGCTTTCCGCCAGGTGCTTTAAAAGCTCAAACGTGGACAAGGATCATAGGGCAACATGCAGCTTGGGGAAAAGGAATCAGAACACATCTTAAAGTTCTTCTAGGCCTAAAATTCTATGATGAGGACTTTTAACAGACTACTTCAAGAAGGCCTAAAAGACCTGGAGTAATTAAGCAAAATGATTTGAGGCCAGACCCAAGGGAGACCTTCCAGCAGCAAAGGATTATTAAATATTGGAGTGTGTTACACTAAAGGGTGACATGTAATTCATTTTGTACAATAGTGGTGGTTCTCAGTCTTAAGCAGACATCAGAATCACATGCAGGTCTTGTTAAATCCAGGTCCCTGGGCCCCACTTCCAGAATTTCTGATTCTATGGGTCTGAAATGGGGCCCAAGAATTTGCATTTCTAATGGGCTTCCTAATGCTGTGGCTGCTGGTCTGTATACCACATTTAAAGAAACATGTCTGGGGGTGCCTGGGTGGCTCAGTCGGTTTAGCAACTGTCTCTTGATCTCAGCCCAGTCTTGATCTTAGGATCATGAGTTCAAGCCCCATGCTGGGGGGAGGGGGCGGGAATCATTGTTCTAGAACTTTGCCACTCAAAGTGTGGTCCACCAGCAGCATCGACATCACCAAGGGAGCTTGTTAGGAATGCAGCTTTTCAAGCCCAGCCTACAGAATCTGAAAATTCATGTTCAGAAGATCCCCACATGACCCATAGGAGAAGCACTGCTCTACAAGTCTTTGGTGATTAGAGCATGGTTCTAACCTTAGGAGGGTGCAGCAGAAAATACCCCTTCCCTGAGCTGAATCCTCTGCTTCTACCCCTCTGCCAATCAGGCTTTGTGACATGTTTAACTTAGAAGCACGATCCCAAAATTCCCATTGCTGGCCTCAGGTAGGATCATCCGCTATCCTCAGAGGAATTATATTCCAGCAAATGTCTCTGAGGTCACAAGGTTAAGGGACATTCAACTAATTCAAAAATACGCATATGGCCAGAGTTACTAAGAAAGAGAAGTGATCTCAAAACCAACTGTTTAATCCCTGAACTGCAAAAAAAAAAGAAAAAGAAAAAGAAATAAGTCTCTGAAACCAACTCTAGAATGCTATCTTGCTGGGAATATTTAGATTTTCTTAAATGAATAAACCAGGAAGTAGTGTCCCTCCTCTTTGTTTTGAACTAACTGTGGGTCAGAGTCCATGAAAACAACCTCAAGAGGTGCATGTTCTGAAAAGTAAAGTGATTGGAACTTGGTATTTCTATGCTCAAAGTCAGCCCTAGACAAAATGCTTTAACCTGGCTCCGTCCACGTGGTCATACCTAGTCCTTTTGGACACATCACGGCGGTGCCCCCCAGGCACCCCCCGGAGACAGGCTCCTGGCCCTTCAGGAACCCACCAAGCATTTGCTCAAGACAATTCCGAATGAAGTCCAGCACCCGGCCGCTGCCATTAAATATGAACGTCCTCCCCAAATCCCCCAAACAAACAAAATATTGGGACTTGGAGTAGAATCCTTTGAAAACAAAGTCGTCAGAACTCTGGTTCAGCTGTGAGACAGAATTCCAAACAGTAAGTTAAGGCAATGAGGTGTGGGATTTTCTGCAGGCTGACTCTGTGTGTTACTGCTCAGCTCACCCTGGAGAGGCAGCGGGGCCAGGCCTGGACACCAAATCTATTGAGGTCACGCCAAGTCAGGCTGTACAGCATGAGCCCCTGGTAGTGTCTTACTGAAAGGTTCTCTGAAAGGGATTTCTAGAGTTCAGATCTTTGGCTCGGCTTCAAAGAGTCCCAGAGCCGACTTTTCCGTGACGTACTTGCAGGCCAGTATGTGTCAAGTGCGTCATTAGAGACCAAGCGGAGAACAGGATGCTGGGCAGGGATGCTGCAGCGAAGCCTGGGCATTCGCTAACCAAGGAATGCCAGACTGGGGGACCAGTCTGTCCCAGGTCATGGCTCAGAGCCAGGCATCCTCCCATCCTGCTCCCAGCCACCTAGGACAGAGCCAGCCATGGCAGCAGACATCTGTCCTCCTCCTGTCAGTGGGCCCTTGGCTACACAAGCGTGTGGGTGAAGCCTTACTCAGATCGTGACCCCTCAGGCCTAACTCCAGGAGAAACATCTCTCAAAGGCCACATTTGCAAAAGTGGCATTGGTGGCCCTGCCAGGGAAGAATGGGGGGTCTCCTGGTGTTAGGAGCTGGGTTTCTTGGCAGGATGAACCCCCAGGTTCTCTGCACACAAGACCCACAGGATGGGGAGGGGGGGCTGTCTGTATGTCGGCAAGCATGGAATGCAAAGCCACAACCCCCAGCAGCTCAGCTGTCACCAGTGACCAGGGAAGTGTGGGGGTCGAAAGGCCGTCGTCAGCCACATGCCTCCCTCAGCCAGGACTTGTACACCGCGTGTCCTCACCTGCCCCGATTTCTGAAGGTCTCTCCCCCCGAGAGCTTGCCGAGGCATGGGAGGCAAGTACAGCTGGGGTTCACTCATCGTAACCCAGGGTCCACTCAGAAGGACAGGAGCCTTCCCTGTGGCCATTGGCTGACCTCATGGGGCCATCTGGAGCACGGAATCTGGCATCAACCCTCCACAGAAAGTTTGCCTAAGGCTCAAAACAAATGTTTTTCCCCAGTGAGCAACTAGACTTTTCTTATAAGCATCTTAGTGTGGTTTTAAGAAGCGTGCAATTTGGAGATTAGGAAGAAGTTTGCTAACATGATGAGTTATTAATAAAAGTAACCTCAGGACAAAATCTTTTTTTTAAAGATTTTATTTATTTATTTGACAGACAGAGATCACAAGTAGGCAGAGCGGCAGGCAGAGAGAGAGGAGGAAGCAGGCTCCCCGCTGAGCAGAGAGCCGGACGCAGGGCTCTATCCAGGACCCTGGGATCATGACCTGAACCAAAGGCAGAGGCTTTAACCCACTGAGCCACCCAGGTGCCCCACCTCAGGACAAAATCTTACCTCTCGAATCGTTTTTAAAAAATAATAAATCTGTAGGGACATGGATTCAGAGGTGAAATTAGAGTATGCAATCACGTGGGTCTTGTTACTATTCAGTTTAGAGCAAGGGGATTTCAGATTCAGCCCTGGTATCCCCTGAGGCCGGGGACACTGAGACTCTTGTTCCTGGGAGGGACTCTCGACCACTAAAGAACTTACTACATTCAAGACTGTGCTCTAAGCAGTCAACACAAACGAATGCATTTTATTCTCTAAAAACGCTATGCAGCAATACTGTTATCCACTCATTTTATGGATCAAGATGCTGAGGCAGAGAGAACTTACCCAGTGTCACACAGTAGTCACAGGCCATTCGGGGATTTGAACCCAGAGAATGCGTCTCCCTGGCCCAGGCTTTGAAGCGCTATGCTACACTCCCTCCCCCTGGCTTGCTCGCATTTTCCAGCCCAAGCCTGACAGATGTGAGTATACTTATGGGAGAAGATGAAAATGAGACTTCTACTAAAATCTGGGATAAATGTCACTAAACCCAAGAGGACTTGGAAGCAGAATTCTATTTCCAATTGAATGTGGGTAGGGAATGGGGTGGGTTTGGGGTGGTGGGCGAGGAGACTCAATGCAACTCTCCCTGTAACTCAGAGTATGGTCCCTGGGCCCACAACATCAGCATCACCTGGAAACTTGTTAGAAATAAATTCTCAAGCTTCATCCCAGACCTGCTGCTGAATGAGAAGCCACACGTTAACAGGATTCATAGGTGCCGAAAGTCTGAGGATTGGTCGAATTGTTTCATTTCCTCACCACCTGGACCAGGAGGCTCTGGCTGTTCCAGACATATGTGGAAGTCACGTGGCCCTCTGACGAGGCTACCCATGAACTGTTATTTCGTCACAGTGTCCCATAGTCATCCTAGAGCCCTGGATCTGCCTTCAAACCGGTCTCCCACCTTTGGAGCAAAGTTAGTGGGAAGTACTCAAAAGCCTACCTTGCCCCAGCTTCCTACCTATCCCCTGAACCCCCCACCCCCCACCCAGCCCCCTTGTCCCTTTTAGCCCCCCCAAAGCTCCACTCAAGCTGCAATTTTAGATTGACCTGTCTCCTCTAGAAGCATTCAAGCCCTGGTCTTCCATTCTCAGTCTCAACATTGTAAGGGGCCTCAACTACCAGCTAGACCATTTCTCAGAGCTCCTTTATAGCATCTCCACATGTGGTCATCCAACCTAGGCTCAAAATGTGCCCTGTTGAAGAAAACATATCAGCTGGGACAAACTAGTTATTTCTATATTTTCGTTTTCTTTCCCCCAAGTGGAGAGTCAATTCTTATTCACCTTCTAGGTTTCATAGAGCATCTTTAACAGGGCAGGAGACAATCAGTCTATCTTTCTGAATGGAGTTACACAGCAGAACTAAGGTGTCTACAGAAGAGATATCCAGAAACAGAGCACGATAAAGCCCCATGAAGGATAAAGTCAGAAGTCCCTCCGCTGGAGGGCCCTGGCTACCCTGCCAGGAGTAAATGATCAAAAACCCAAACTCCCCTCGCACTCCCACCTGCAGTCCTCACAGCAACCCATAGTCTTCCTAGCTCTTCTAGAATTGCTTTGATAGCTTCTGGTTATAGAATTAAATAAACATGATCTTTCACACGACTAGTTATTTGTTCCTACCTTATATTGTTCTGATTGTGCAGTTTTGGGTTTTGGCTTTGAGGTTTTAAATATACAGTGTCTGCTGCCACCTCGTGGTAATTACTAGCAACTGCAGGCCATGAAATAGATAATAAACCTGCGAAGTCCAACATTTCTTAGATTCCTGGGTAAAAGCATGAGTCCGTATTAAGATTCCCAGAAAACTGAATTTCCCAAAAAAAGAAAAATGCTTAATCTGTCACTTAACATTCTGAGCTGAGCAAATAATGTGGTCACAATTAAGAACTGCAGCTGGATTCAGGCTAAACAGCCCATCCCAGTATTTAATCATTCTGAGACATTAGCTCATTACTGAACTTCTCTAAAATTTAATTTGCTCATAAGTGAAATATGGATGTGGATGCTACCATCTCTCCAGTGCTATTGTGAAGAACCAACAAGGTAATGCGTGTAAGTGCCTGAAACAATGCCTGACCCTTTGTGCTAAGCCCTTGACCCCACTTCAGCAATGATGAAGATAAGGAGGATGCAAATCAGTTATTGTCAATTCTATGTCAGTTCCAAAACGATGATACTAGAATGACCAGATTCCCAGCCTAATCTCCAAAAACAGTGATTTAATTGGTCCTGGAGTGTGGGGAAATAGGCAGATAGTTGGCTGCCAGCATGTTGGGATGTCTTAAATTTCCCCAGGTGATTGTAATGAAAACCCTGCCATAAATGGCAAACAGAAAGCCATGTGTTCATTAGCAGGTCATTGCACCAACCCATGGGCGGGGTTTACGGAATGTATGCTGTGGACAGGGTATAAGTAGGGCATGAGAAAGAACAGCATCATCCCTGCTCCCTTTATCACAATCCACATGGGAGGATAAAGTGGCAGAGGGCAGGTGGTATCATGAACAGCTCTAAGATAGGGCCTGGGAAGGAGAGTTCATAGCTTGTCAGTCTCACAGCTGCTCCCTAAGGCAAAGCCCCAGAGAAAAAGGAGAGCAGTGCAGAGACCGTGGACAAGAAGGTTTGGTTACAGGGCTCTCGTATAAAGAAGGGGGGATAATGACAAGAACTGAGCTGTCCACTTCCCACTGCCTTGCCACCACCAGCACCACACACACGAACAGAGGGAACAATTTAACTGATATGCAACCTGTAGGCCCAGCCCAACAGCCCAGTAGGACCAGTGTTTATTCAGCAGTGCAATCAACTCTGATTATTTGCTTAATAGGAATATGATCAATGAGCCGCTATAACTCATTTTTTTATTCTTTAATTTACTTTTAAAGACTCGAGATTTTTTTAGCCTCCTTGCCATCTTACACTGATATTGTTTAGGTAATGAAAAACCTTTGCTTAGATTTTAGTAGGATTAGCAGTGGTAATAGCTGCAGTCTTGTGGGCTGAGTCTGTGCAGGCCGGGTACTGGGAGAAGCTCCACCGTAGATCAGCGCATGCCCTCCCCCCAGGGGCTCCCTTCCAGTCACAGGTGTTCACGTACGTACATAGGTTCTCCCTTTTTATAAAGACATCATGAGAGTCAACAGAAAGAAAACAAGGTTGATATTTTTAAATACCCATGACACAGCAAGTTTAAAAAAATCAAGTGGCATAGGGGTGCCTGGGTGGCTCAGTGGGTTAAAGCCTCTGCCTTCCGCTCAGGTCATGATCTCAGGGTCCTGGGATCGAGCCCCACATCGGGCTCTCTGCTCCGCAGGGAGCCTGCTTCCTCCTCTCTCTCTGCCTACTTCTCTGCCTAGTTGTGATTTCTCTCTGTCAAATAAATAAAATATTTTTAAAAAATCAAGTGGCACAATAATAGTAACTATGCCATCAATTTACCTTTTTTAAACTAAATGCTTGTCTGTTATACCTGTTTATAAGTATGTAAAATTCAGACGGATACTGCTCAATCATGGCTCCCTCTAGGAAGAGGGGGAAAACTAGGAGAGATCACAAAGAAGGCGAAAACAAGCCTTCCCTTGTACCATATGTATTACTCTAGGTAAGGCCTGAATTTTTGCAATGAACATATATGGGTTTTAGCTTCTTTTTTTTAATGTTAGGAAGAGAAGTCAGGAGGCTAATAAAGGAAATGATATGTTGCCTGCATCTAAGTATGTGATAAGCGTGACCATACAGGTTTCATTGCCCTGTGTATGTGTAGGGTGTGCATGTACATAACGTGTGTGTGTATATGAAGTACACTCGGTGTGTACAAGTATGTGAATTGTGGCGTGTGCAGACACGAACATATACATAGCGTATACGTACATAGTATAAGTACACACGCATAAAATTACTTTTGGCTTATGTGTTACTAAATTCTATGAAAACGGAAAATGTTATATTGAAATGGCAGATTTACCTTGGAACCTCCTAAGACGCTTCACATACAGAAGGTACTTGCTGACATTTTCCCAAAGTTGAGATGATCCAGTGTTTTACTTTGTCTTTATCCTCTTCCACAGAAACAGCATATACATAAACATCTTCTGTAACTGGGGACTCCTCAACCAGAGCATATTCTGATCTGAAAAGTGTTTGGGGGAAAAATAATGAATCTGGTATTTTATTTACTAGGCCACATGATGTCCTCTAGGTAGACTTAGCCAAAGTCTGAACTCTAAAGCCTCACACAATATTATTTCCACAAAATCGTGGTGTCTGATTTGGCAACAACTCTTTGTTTTACGTCTATAGCTAGCTTCTTCTAAATTAAATTTGCATGCAACTTTTAAAAGTTGTATAAGAAGAGAATTGCTGTGCCGTGGCCAGTGGCACACTAATTTAAATAATATTCGATACAACATAATTCCAACAGGACAGGGAATTGCCATAATCCTTATTGAATTATATACATTAAGTGGGTAAACTTCATAGCATGTACATGATCTCACTAAACCTGCTCAAAAAGTTTCTTTTTAAGTTCTTCTTTCAAGGGGAGCAATTTACAATCTCCATACACAAAGAACAGGTGTTTTCCTGACTGACGGCTTCTTTATTTCTAGGAATACCTGGAGGGAACCACCAGATCCCAGGGCCAGGAAGGAATCGGGTCACAGGGTGCTACCGGGGAGTCTGGCCTGGGACTCTTAATCACAGGGCCGGAAAATCACAGCTTTTCCTAAGCTGTACAAACTCTTTGCTCTTCCCGCAGGAGGACTACAACCAGCTGAGGCCGCTCTCCTACCCCAACACTGATGTGTTTTTGATCTGCTTCTCTGTCGTGAATCCTGCCTCTTACCACAACGTCCAGGAAGAGTGGGTCCCAGAGCTGAAGGACTGCATGCCTCACGTGCCTTATGTCCTCATAGGGACCCAGGTTAGAGACAGTGATGGCGGGCAGGTGGGCGGGGCAGGAGGGCCGCAAAAAAGGAAAGACCCTTTAGGTGTCTCTTGGACATCTTATTTTGCAACATGAGAGAAGAGTGTCTCAGACGTTATCAATCTGATAAACAGCCATTCTTAAGATCTGCATAATTAGGGGTGCCTAGGTGGCTCAGTGGGTTAAAGCCTCTGCCTTTGGCTCGGGTTATGATCCCAGGGTTCTGGGATGGAGCCCTGCATCAGGCTCTCTGCTCCGCAGAGAGCCTGCTTCCTCCTCTCTCTCTCTCTGCCTGCCTCTCTGCCTACTTGTGACTTCTCTCTGTCAAACAAATAAATTGTATATATATATATATAAAAGATCTGCGTAATTATTTAGCCCATGGTGGAGAAAACGACGGAGCTATTTAATATGAAGCAGGAGGTTTTGAGGTGGTCTTTCAAAATTAATGTCTCTGCTTTTTAGTTTTAAATAATGAAGTACGGGGGCGCCTGGGTGGCTCAGTGGGTTAAAGCCTCTGCCTTTGGCTCAGGTCATGATCCCAGGGTCCTGGGATGGAGACCAGCACGGGGCTCTGCTCAGCGGGAAGTCTGCTTCCCCCCCCTCAACCCCTGCCTGCCTCTCTGCCTACTTGTGATCTCTCTCTCTCTGTGTCAAATACATAAATAATCTTTTTAAAAATAAATAAATAACGAAGTACGTTTTGAAACAGATGCCCTCTTCCAGCCTTGAGAGGGAGGAAGGAGATGGGAATGTCAATCACACTGCCTAATATTTTTTATATCTGAAATCTACAGTTGTTTGAAAGTCACAAAACAGATGAATGTCAAAATGACCCCAGCAGTCAGAATGGGCACATTATGAGAGGAACTCCTTAACACCACTGGAGAAGGAAGACAGAATTTCTCTCTTCCCTGTTCCCCTTTAAACCTCTTGATCTTCCGGAGCTTAGAAAAGAAGTGAAAAACAGGTGTACCAGATAAATAAATATGTGATTGTCAAAGGCTTTGAACTGTTTTGAAAGCTAATAAAGTTCTATAATTTGAATTTCCAACAGTAAGCCAACTGCACAAATGTTTTAGAGATTGTTCCTACTTTTTATAGTTTTGAAAGGATTGTGTTCTTCGCTATGCTAAAACCTGAATTACTATCCAAAGACACAGAAACATAATAATGCTGACGGGTTTTACTGTTTTCTGTTTCACATGCTCCTGCTTTCTATTTCTCATTTTCTATTCTGTTCAACAAAGAGAAATGTTTAAAAATAATAAAAGTACTTCCTAGAGAAGATATGGCCAGATAATAACACATCCAAAAATCAGAGTATAGTTAGTGCTTCAACCCTGAAAGATAACTGTTTATTTTTTTAAGATTTCATTTATTTATTTGACAAAGAGAGACAGCGAGAGAGAGGGAACACAAGCAGGGGGAGTGGGAGAGGGAGAAGAAGGCTTCCTGCTGAGCAGGGAGCCTGATAGGGGGTTCAGTCCCAGGACTCAGCTCATGACCAGAGCTGAAGGCACACTTAATGACTGAGCCACCCTGGCACCCCAAGATAATTGTTTAAATACAATCTTTTACCTTAACTCCAGATGATAATGTTTGGCCATATTGATGGAGCCTGATCCCTGCTGCCAAAATATTGATGGGCATTAACATCTTTGTGCAATTTGAGCCGATTTTATAATTGGTGGGCACTACATTGAACAACCGAGACTAGAAAAGAAAAAAACCCACAAATTAGTGAAGCTGAACGATGTGCTTATAAATGGAGCTCTACTAGATGAATATATTGGTTTTTCTTTAAAATTCAAGCCCACATTTACCATTCATGTATGCATAGGTTTGCACACAGTGAGATTTTTAAAACAACTGAAATATTTAATTATCAAATCTAATCCAAACATACACTCCATTTTCAAAGCAGTTCTGCCTTTGAAAAGATTAACGCTTATTCCTTGAGCAGACCCTTTGGGAATTCCTCTTTGGGATGCGCCTTCAGAACCTGCAGTGACATTCATTAGAAGATCCTCACAGGAGGCAAATCTTGATCCCAGTGCGGGTGAAGACAAAGATGGATTCAGAGCCAGGAAATAGACTATTAAGAAATGAGTAATATAATTGGGGATCAAATGAGGCATCACCGTAAGGTAATAAGACTGATCAATCACGGTGCACCTCCTAGAAGTGGGATCTAAAAATAAACAGGGAATTTCAAAGATGCCTGAGACAACTATGGGATTATTGGTGTAAGTCCTCAGCTCCCTGAGGGACTTGCTTTTGAAGAAGAAAGCACATGGAAAACCTGATGTTTACGTTTACAAAGAAAACACTTTAGTTTTTCAGATGTAACATGGGCATGTGTGTGTGCCTCCTTAACGAAAACTGAGCGAATTCATAGATCTTGGGGGAGTAGGGGGACAGGGAATCTCTACCATACCACGGTTTAAAAATCACAGTTAAAATCTCAGGTTAGATCTAAAAAAAAAAAGTGAATTTATCATGTGTTTTTTTTTTTTGTGGTTTTTTTTTTTCCCCAGATTGATCTCCGCGATGACCCCAAAACCTTGGCCCGTTTGCTGTATATGAAAGAGAAACCTCTCACTTACGAGCATGGTGTGAAGCTTGCAAAAGCGGTACAGTCCGATTTGAGTTCCATTTTAAGTGTATGCTGAGAGAAGAACTAGGTGTATGATTTGGGATGGGTGAGCGACGTAGGCTCTTGCTTTGAAGTTCAGTCTGCTTCCTGCTGTCCCCTCTGTTGTAGGTGGATTGGAAGGGACCAAATGGTTAACCCAAATGGTTAGCATTCTTCCCAGCCTGTCTCTTGTTAAGAAAGAAACCTGGTGGGGCATCTGGGTGGCTCAGAGAGTTGAGCCTCTGCCTTCGGCTTGGATCATGATCTCAGGGTCCTGGGATCAAGCCCCGCATTGGGCTCCCTGCTCAGCAGGGAGCCTGCTTCCCCCCTCTCTCTGATTGCTTCTCTGCCTACTTGTGATCTCTTTCTCTCTGTCAAATAAATAAATAAAATCTTAAAAAAAAAAAAAAAAGAAAGAAAGAAACCTCGTGAATTTAAACCACTGAAGTACTTACCATTTGATTTAACAACCTTTGGCATATCCAATTGCTGTAGTGAGTGTGAGTAAAGGGAGTTATTAGATATATATATATTTGACAACTCACTGCTTATTATCAATGTAATTCATTGAAATGACCCCATAAAAGGCATTTTGTGATTTCCTTAGGAAAACCTTAGATGAGCATCTGGTAGGGTTATATTTGTTCACCGTCTAATGAACAGCCACTTGGAGAGCCTGGATTATATTCCAAACAGCATCTAAAAGTAACATAGACCAGCAGGTAACCAAGGGGCTGCTGACAGATGATAGCAACCAGCTCACAGCTGGAACTTTTCTCACCGACGTGTCTTCGTTCTTGAGAGTTTCATGTGAATGGTGATTCCGACGGGGAAATTATGTAGACCAAATCTTTGTCTCCCAGTTACTACCAAAATGTGTGCAAAAGCAGACACTAAAATGGACACAAGAAAAGAAGGAACAGGAGGCTTTTAAATCATATTTCCATAACCTGAGTCTACCTCCTCATTGAATTAGTCATAAACCCAGAGACCTGGGCCAGAGGTTTCAGAAATCACTCCTTTTCTAAAATAACTAAAGCTTTGGGCGTACCTGGGTGGCTCAGTCTGTTGAACATCTGACTCTTGGTTCCAGCTCAGGTCATAGTATCTCCTGGTCCTGAGATCGAGCCCCGAGTTGAGCTCTAAGCTCATCAGGGAGTCTGTTTGAGATTCTCTCTGTACCCCTATCCAACACTCAGGCTCATGCTCTCTCAAATAAATAAATAAATAAATAAATAAATAAATAAAATCGAGTGATTTACAGCTTCTAAAGTAACTAACCCTGCAAAATGCATGCCCTGGGCAGAGAAGGAGTCACCCTTTTAAACGGATCAAGAAGAATATTACCTACAAATCCTTTGTGAACAAAAATGTACGCATTTCTCTTCTTAAAATGTTCTTATAGGCACCAAGACTAAGCGATACACTCAAATAGAAATGAATTAAATAGAAATATGTTTTTACGGATGCAATACATGAGAATGTCTCACACGTACTTGAGACAACACTTCCTACTTCTGTGAATATCATGTCAGAACTACCAGTATGAGCCATTCATCGAGTTCTTACAATATTACACACTTTACAGGCTCTGTCTCATTTCAGCCTCTCAGTAACCCTCTTTAGCTGATAACGTGCATCTCATCTTGCAGGTGAGGAAACAGTCTTAGGGAGATGAACATGTTAGATTCACACAGCTGAAAATCACGGAAGCAACTTTAATCCAGATCTGTGTGTGTCACCCCTGTGCACCTGACCATGGTCAGGTGTAAACGGTCTCCTCCAACCATTTATTTTGCCTTCTGTAAAATGGGTACATGTCTATGTATGCCAATTTTCTACCTCCTCCTCGCACATTCAGTTTACCTTGCCTTGCTAAGGCACACAGACATATAGCTCCTCAGACAACTGTGTGTGAGTCCAGTGTGCAATTTTTATAATAACGAGGTCCCCCCCACCCCAGAGAATCAGCTGGTATGTTTTGCAGGAGCTGGTCTCTGTGTCCCTTGCTTCTGTCCTATATCCACCATCATGCTGTCAGCGCCCTGGCTTGACTTCTCATTTAGGAAGTTGTTTTTCCCCTCTGAAAAGAAGTCACTCCAAAGCCTCCCATCTCGTTTCATACTTATTTTAAGAACAATGGCTGAGTTCACCACTTTATTGCCTTTTGCCAGTTTCTCCTAGCAACTGCTCTCGGATATGGAAAGAATCATGTTTAGCTTACGAAATCCAATTTAGAAGAAATCCAAGCAAGAGTTTAACTTGTTTCATCACAATACATGTAATTATAGAGATGCTTTAAGTTTCTCTGCTCCCTGACTTTCCTGTCAAGTAGTTTATAATAACAGCTAGCATCTATGGAGTGTTTGCTGTGTGCTAGGCTTTATGCCAAGAGCTTTGCATGCCTTGTCTTAATTAATCCCCACAGCAACCCCCTGAGGTGTGTGTATTATTAGTTCCACTTTCTTAAAGGAAACTGAGGCTCAGGGAGGAGACGGTCACACTGCTAGAAAGGGGCAGAGCTGGGATATGAAACTGCTTTAACCACCATCCTCTTCTGCTTCCCTCCTATATTCTGAAAAGAAACCATTAGATTTGGGGCTTCTTTTTAATATACTGAAGCCCCGAATTTTATTTAATTTTTTATTAATTATTTTTATTAACATATAATGTACTATTTTCCCCAGGGGTACAGAAGCCCTGTATTTTAATGTGCATATTCTCCCCCATAGTTTAAATGCCTTGTGAGTTCCAATTTTTCGTATTCAATTCCTTTTGTTCAGTACTTTCCAACTTCCAAAGCATTTTTCATCTATCATCTCTTTTTAGTCTCAAAGGGCTTTTTATTTTTAAAGGATATTTTCATATCATGCATATTACAATTCTTCACACTTATCAAAAGTCAACCACATTTACGTAAATATGTCATATCAATTGATGATAAATATTCATTGTTATCCCTCTACTTGTTTTATCCTCCCTCTTCTTGTCCTTATTGCGTTTCTTAATCTCCAGGCAACTTTCCTCATTTGCGCATGTCCACACTACTATTGGGTTTACTTGTCAATAATTAACTGAATACCTAGCATGTGCCAGACACCTTGCTACACTTTAACCCAAAGATGATAATTCTTCGTGCATTCTCTTTCCCAATTCCACTTGACACAACCTAAACCTGAATTTCTAAGTCCAGACTTCCTAAGTAATGGGTATTTCTTGACAAAACATTTTTTTTAAAGATTTTATTTATTTATTTGACAGAGAGAGAGAGATCACAAGTAGGCAGAGAGGCAAGCGGAGAAATGGGGGGGAGGCAGGCTCCCTGCTGAGCAGAGAGCAGGATGTGGGGCTCAATCCCAGGACCCTGAGATCATGACCTGAGCTGAAGGCAGCAGCTTAATCCATGAGTCACCCAGGCACCCCATCTTGACAAAACATTTATCCTTGTGTCAGCCTCTGGCCTCTTTTTGCCCTCTCTCGCGATCTTGGTCACCCTGTGCCTTTCTTACTGTTGTTCTCACTCTTCATCTTGATACCTGTTTCCTGCTGGCTGTGGAACAGGTTTGCACCAGTGGGTTGACGGCAGCAAAACTATTGTAGAAATCCTGTCATCAGTGTTCAATCATATTTTTTTAAGGTTTCATTTTTTGTTTGTTTTTTTTATTTATTTATTTATTTACTTATCTGAGAGAGAAAGAGAGAGAGCGGGGAGGGAGAGGGAGAGAGAATCTGAAGCAGACTCCACACTGAGCGTAGAGCCCGACACAAGGCTCAGTCCCATGACTGTGAGATCATGACCTGAGCCAAAACCAAGAATCAGATGCTTAACTGACTGCACCATCTGGGCGTTCCTCAATGTTCAGTCATCTTAATCAACCGGAGTCTTCAGTACCCACCTACTGAGGTGCTTAGGAGGCTCAGTTGGTCAAGTGTCTGCCTTTGGCTCAGGTCATGATTCCTGGATTGAGCCCTGCATCGGGCTCCCTGCTCAGCAAGGAGTCTTCTTCCCCCTCTATTCCCCCCCACCAGCTCATGCTCTTTCTCTGTTAAATAAATAAACAAAATCTTTAATAATAACAATAATAATAATAATACCCAGCTACTGACAGTAAAGTCACCATATCCCTCCTTGTTTTGTGTGCCGGTCATTGTTTCTTTTTCTCATGGTCATTGAAAATTGTTTACTTCACTGCTGGGGTCTGGGTTACCAAAATGAAGCCCTTTCCCTCACGAGGCCCATAGGCCAGAAAAGGAGGGTGACCAGCAAACCAAAGCCTGTCCCCTGAATGTTTAGTACTGAGGTAGCAGAGAGGAGGGAGTGATGGACACATTCAGGGAAGGAGGATTCCAAGACAGTGTCTCAGGGCAGGTGACATCCGAGCCAGGCTTGAAGGATAAGGACACATTTGTCAAGTAGACAAAGGTGGGGACTAGGGACAAAAAAATTCCAAATAGAGACACCAGTACACGTAAAAGTATCCTTTCAAGCATAGGGAGAACATTGGCAAGTGAGGAACCAAACATCACCCACAAATGCTTTCATCCGTCCACACGTGTATTTTTAATGTAATTTAGTGGCCAACACTGAACAATAGAAAGTTTTCATGAAGATACATATTTCTGGCTTCTAAAAAAAAAAAAATCAGAACATTTGGCAGCCCTAGGCCAGCATTTCCTCATCAACTGCAATCCTTCAACAGCCTTTTCGAAAAGGTACTTGCCCTTCAGTTTGCCACGACCCCCCCCACTCCATCTTACCTACACTCGAGCGGCGCACTCACATCATCTAGCCACCCCTGAGCTGGCAACCGCTGCTTCATACTCTTACAAAAAGTCAACTGCAAATCCATCCAGCCTAGAAACAGTTTTCCTCTTGGAGCAATTCGTTAGGATGAAATTTACCACACAAGCTGTTGGATTCCTTTTCCTTTTCTGGCTTTCAAGTTGCCTGTACCTTTCGTAATTCTTAAATAAGAGAGAAAAAACTTCTGGTCATTCACTCGTTGCTGAGATACCAGCTTCCCCTGTTTATTCCACTTATATTTTCTCTTCTCTCCGTTTATCGGAAATGCCTTACTCTTTCGTCCCATCCTCTCTCGTCACCCTCACTACATCCAAAACAATGTCTCCATTTGTCTGTTCCTTTTACCCTTTCAGCCACATTTCTTTTCATTCGCTGGAGGCTGCCCCACAGAGTGGTTAAGACAAGTTCAAACCTCTGACATTGTTTTAGTTGTGTGCCCTTCTGGACGTGACCTCTTCTCTCTGGCATCCGTTCACTGACCTGAAATGAGGATGGTGACAGGCTTACCTTGCCAAGTCCTTACAAGGATTAAGTGACCCAAAGAAAGGTGACAAGCTATAGTTGTCATTAAATTCATGTGCCTCTCAGAGGCTTCTATGCTGGGAAGACCTCTTTGCCTTCATTCCTTCCAGTGACACTCTATTTTATTCCATAACTTGTCCCACCTCCACAACGACAACCTGGAAGATGTAGGAGGTTTTCTTTCATCCGATTGGTCACTGTGGATTCTGTTTGTCTGTTTGTTTGTTCCTTTAATTTCTTCTTGTCAGACTCTTGTATGTTCTCTACATGTCTGATAAATTTCCCAGCTTTGGGGTGATACATTTCAGCCATTATAAAGCTATGAGAAAAGTATTCCCTCAGTGTACATTCCTCAATCTCTTTTTTTTTTCCCCTGGAAAATAACTCATTTTGGCAAAGCATGTCACAGATTGCTAACATGTGTATCTAAACAAGCATACACAAATCCTGCTCTCATATAGAATGTTCCAAATACTTGGCTGTGTAGGTCATTCTGCTCCAAGAGGCAGAGGAAGCTGTAAGGAAAGCCATGTTTCCTTGAGACCATTTTCCATTTCACAACGTTGAGGTCATTAATGAGGCGGTTTCTTTTTAGCAATGTCTATAACGTCTGTGCCTTTTCCCTGAACCAGGGTGAAGTCTTCTCTCTGACCCAGAGCACTTGATAGATGGTTAACAAAATACTCACCTCGGGGGTGCCTGGGTGGCTCAGATGGTTAAGCGTCTGCCTTTGGTTCAGGTCATGATCTCTCGGTCCTGGGATTGAGTCCCACATCAGGCTCCCAGCTCAGCAGGGAGTCTGCATCTGCCTCGCCCTCTTTGCTTGTACTGTTTGTCTCTGTCTCTGCATCTCTCTCAAATGAATTTAAAAAAAAAAATCTTCAAAATACCTCATAATTGGGTTCTCTCTCACACACCTATTTCCCAAATCATGCCCAAAATCTCTTTGCTATTTTACCTGGAACTATCAGTCCGAAACAGTGTTATATTAACTTAGTTACACAGTAATGCCTTGATCCACTGTTTCATTATCTTCAGAAATATCTGCATAGGGACAGACGCACTTGGGCTCCTCCTCCGCCTTCAGAAGGCAAGGCCTGCTGGGCTATTAGGAGCACCCAGGAGGGAGGATGACTCACTAGCCCTGCCCATCTTGCAGGATCTGAAGGCCCAGAGCCCCACCTGAACTGAGCCTTCGAGAATCAAGTGAGGCTTGTGAGCTTAGTGGGGAGGCATTCCAGACGAAGGGCCCCTCAGCACTCTCTGGGTATTTTTTCAGCATGACAGAGAAGAGCTCGCACGTTACAAGCAGTCCTTCAGTCCACAATTCACGAGAGTGGTGTGCTTTTCACATGTTCGTAGCAAGCATTGGCCACAATCCCAAAATGTAATCGATGCCATTTCATGACATTATTAGGAAAATGGTCTCTATTTTTATCTCTTTTTTGCATCCATCTGTTTTTAATGATTTTAAAAAGCTATTTTGGGAGGGAGGGGTTGTTGCAGAGGTAGAGTTTAGTGATTCATCAGTTGCATATAAAAAAGCCATTTTTTTAACCCAAAGGCCAAACCGTGGTTAAAATGAAACCATAAGAGCAGTTTTTAATATCCAACATCTCTTCTGTGGGCGTTTTCCTTTAGCTCATACGGTATTTCTTCTTTATAGGGGAGGAAAAAAAATGCATACTATCTGACCCAACCAGAAAAACTTTATTTCGTGCTTAACTTTTTTTTTTAACGATTTATTTATTTATTTGACAGACAGAGATCACAAGCAGGCAGAGAGGCACCAGAAAGGGAGGAGGAAGCAGGCCTCCTGTTGAGCAGAGCACCCGACGTGGGGCTGGATCCCAGGACCCTGGGATCACGACCTGAGCCGAAGGCAGAGGCTTTAACCCACTGAGCCAGGAGCCCCTCATGCTTAACTTTTGATCAGCTTTTTTTTTTTTTTTTAAGATTTTATGTATTTATTCATTTGAGAGAGAAAAATCAAAGAGCACAAGCAGGGGGAGGGCAGAGAGAGGGAGAAGCCCATGTGGGGCTTGATCTTAGGGTGACACTTAACCACTGGCAGACACTTAACCAACGGAGCCACCCAGTGCCCCTTGACCAGCTCCCTGTGGAGTTGAATGATAAGGGCAACCATCATGGAACAAAGAACACATGCCAAGAGACCGAGATTCTGGTCTAGTTCCACTGTCTGGTTAGGTGCCCTTCAACAAATCATTTTACTTTCTGGGGCTTTTCCCCCTCTATCCTTAGCTCTACTACAAATTCCTTTAGTTCATGCTCTGCAAACTGGCTGTTTGCTGCCAAACAAATCACACATTAGTGTCTTGGTTGGCCCACAAAGTACTTTTTAAATTGGTAACTAAAAATCCAAAAGTCCAACTGTACAAAGATGGCCAACCATGAACCATGACAATGACTGTCCAGAGCTGGCTAAGACTGACAGCTCGGGGGGGGGGGGGGTGCAGGGGCAGGGAGAGGGCTGTTCAGGTTCCCCACGGTTTCCACCTGTCCCTCCAGGCTGGCACCTTGCCCTGCTTTCCTCATTAACAGAAGCTACTGGAATAGGCATGTGATTCTGCTACCCTGCTCTAGTCATGGATCTGCTGTGACTTCCAAGGGCTCACCATCCAACCACTCTTTTGTGAATGTGCTTTGATTCTTCAGTTATTCTCATAATGTGAAGTATATAATAAAAGCATTTGTCCAGATGTCCCTAATATTAAAAGGCCCGCATCATATCATTAGCTAATGCCAAGCTTATGAGCAATTAAAACCCTGAGTCTCCCTCACGCAATCTCATGAGTTTGCCTGCCAAACATGGTCTGTTCTGGCTTGCTATTTTTTAAAGAGAAGCTCTAGTTCTGGACTGAATTCCTATGCTTCTCAAAGGGATTTTTGTGATTATCAAATATACCACAGTATGAAATCATCAAAAGCTTTGAAATAAAGTCTGAAGCAAGAACAAAATATTATCATTTAAGGGGCACCTGGGTGGCTCAGTGGGTTAAGCCACTGCCTTCAGCTCAGGTCATGATCTCAGGGTCCTGGGATCGAGTCCCGCATCGAGCTCTCTGCTCAGCGGGGAGCCTGCTTACCTCTCTCTCTCTCTCTCTCTCTCTGCCTGCCTCTCTGCCTACTTGTGGTCTCTCTCTGTCAAATAAATAAATAAAATCTTTAAATATATATATATATTATCATTTAAGTACGCATAGAACGTATACTAACATGGAGGGTGTCTCCATCAGTAAATGTATTTCATTATTTTTATTTTACATGTTTCGTGTTTTTCAACTCCTTAGAAATACGCCTTTTAAAGTATGTCAAAACAAAATAATAATACCAATTGGATATTACCTTGGTGAGAGAGACTTCATCTGAAGTGCATTTTGGGGAGGGCACCTGGGTGGCTCAGTGAGTTAAGCCTCTGCATTCAACTCAGGTCATGATCTCAGGGTCCTGGGGTTGAGCCCCGCATTGGGCTCTCTGCTCATCGGGGAGCTTGCTTCCCCCGCTCTCTCTGCCTGCTTGTGCTCTCTCTCTGTCAAATAAATAAATAAAGTCTTTTTTAAGAAAAGTGCATTTTAGGGGCGCCTGGGTGGCTCAGTGGTTTAAGCTGCTGCCTTCGGCTCAGGTCATGATCTCAGGGTCCTGGGATTGAGTCCCACATCGGGCTCTCTGCTCAGCAGGGAGCCTGCTTCCCTCTCACTCTCTCTCTCTCTGCCTCTCTGCCTACTTATGACTCTCTCTGTCAAATAAATAAATAAAATCTTAAAAAAAAAAAAAGAAAGAAAAGTGCATTTTAGGAATGCCTGGGTCCCTGCTCGGCAGGAAGCCTACTTCTCCCTCTCCCACTCCCCCTGCTTGTGTTCCCTCTCCGTGAAATAAATAAATAAATAGTCTTGGGGGAGAAAAGGTACATTTTGGTGAAGAACGATCCATCAAACCTCATCATCCACTCCCTTTCTATATGGTTTACCAACCAAGCTGACACTCTGCCTTCCTGCATACAGAAGGAGACACATTTCACTGGTACCAGATTTACACATTCTGCACGCATATGAAAGGGTGCTAAAAACAACATCATGTAGCCCTGTTGTTCACAAAGTATATTTAAACCATATCACTGCTTTTGAATCCTCTCTCAAGTTTTACATTTGTTATGTTCTTATATTAGGAATGAGTGGCAATGGCTCACTTTCAGAACTTACTGGTTAACCAAAAACAATCCACAACCATTTATTGCTAATAACAGAAAGTAAAAAAAATATGAAAATTAGGATAGTAGTACAAATGGAAATGCAAAAGAAAAAAAAAAAATCCAAACCAACCCCAGGGCTATTTGCAGGACAAGCCGAGGCAGCCCTTGGCTGAGCAGGGTCTGATCCCACTCCGCTCTTCTCTTTTCTTTCCCTCTCACACCTTTCTCTCTCTCCCTTTTGTGTTGAAGATCGGAGCACAGTGCTACTTGGAATGTTCGGCCCTAACTCAGAAAGGTCTCAAAGCGGTTTTTGATGAAGCGATTCTCACCATTTTCCACCCCAAGAAAAAAAAGAAACGCTGCTCTGAGTGTCACAGCTGCTGTTCAATTATCTGAGGCTGCTGGGGGACCGGCCTCCACCCCACCTAAAGGGGACGGTAGCACTGACCTCTGAGACCAAGCTCAAGCCACGAAGGAAGGCGCGACCAGAGAGGAAGTCCCTTTGCATGGAGCCTTGCTCCTCTGCCCCAGGAGCCCCCAGCAAGCACAGCACACCAACTGCCACGTCCCCCCTCTCAACCCGAAGCGTCCACATTGCACACTCCATGAAAACGCTGAGCCCGCCTGGATGTCGGCCAGGGCCACTGCTGACCATGTTGCAAATGAAGGCAAAGACCATGTTGCATTTTGCATCTTTCCTCCATGAACGTGAAGCTGATGAGAGGAAATCATCACCAAGATACCAGAAGAGGAACTCAGTTCCTGTATTGGTGGCCTTACCCCGTGTCTTCTACAAAACCCAGGAACACTATACTAACCTTGTTCTCTGAATCTGTTGTTAAACCTATGTGTCTTGCATTTATTTGTATTATTTTTTAAAATGTACTAATTTATCAATTTACTCAGGCCTTACAAATCCATACCAAATTAGCCTAAAGACAAAGTTTTTTATATTCATTTCCATTTTCAGCCTGTTCCTACCAAAGCTATTAGGACCAATGCGTACCTCTGAATGCCTGACTTTAAGAAAAAAACAAGAAAATGTTACAACTTTTGGAAATTTACAAAGATTTTTGAACCTGGTTGAAGGAAAAACACCACCTGAATTGTCATGGATCCCCATTTTTGCCAAAGATTCACCCTGGAAATGCTTTTGCTGATGGGTAGCCTTATTTTTTTCCCCCATATTTATATTGTCATGGCAAATTACAAATGAACTGTGTTTGAGAAAGTAGTATTTCTGCTTTTTAATCAAACTGATTGGGGGAGAATATGGCAGACCTAGGTTTTAAAATATTCTTTATTCAGCAAAGTGAATTTTCTGCTCCCTCCCTTCCCGGGTGCCTGCCCTTTTCCTCCCTTAATTTCACTTTCTCCCTTGCCCAATAATAACCTGATCTAAAAGAAAGCTCTGGCCATGGGGCATGGAAAAGTAAATGTTTAAAAGTCCCCAAAGGTTAAGCAAAGTGCTTCCATATTTCCACTTGCATCAACCCGAAGGGCTTCTCAGCTTGGTTCACGTCCACTCCCCGTTCCGTTTAAATGACATTTTCCAAGTACAGCTGGTACTAATATATTGCCTCCCCCTACTTCCTACACTCATTGTCCCAAATGTGTATTTAGGGGATGGATCTGAGGGTACCAAGTTCTGAATCTGTTTATCCCCTGCTTCCAAAATGCTGTGCTCTGTAGAATAGGACTCTCCGTCTTTGAAAGTAAAAGCTCCCAGTAAGGAATGATGTGTGCTTTCTATATGCCTCTTCCAAATAGCCAGGGATTCTTGCATCACAGAGTGAATTATTTCCTAGCTTTTAATTAGAGACGATAAAGTCTCCTAATTAGTCTTATTTGCTTGCAATTACCCTGGAAACACCCAGGTAGGCACTTTACTTTTGATTTCAATTGCATAAGCAAAGTGTCTCTTGCAGCATCAAATGACACCAACTTTAGCATAACAATTTCCAGATTCCACTCCTTCTGTTGGAAAAATCCAGTCTTTTTCTAGTCCCTTCTGCTCCCGGATGTAGCCCCATATAAAAGAAACATATGATATGGGTCTTCTCTGTTAACGCCGCCCATGACATCCCCTCAGTTTTTGGGTTTTGTTTGTTTGTTTAGAATTTCTGAAATGAGTTTTCCCCTTATTCCACATCGCAAGTCCTATTTCCCTGCTCTACCATCTAGCTGCTAAACGTTTTCTTAAACACATACATACAGGCACGCATACACACAGAGACACACCCCCCCAAACTAAAAGAAAACGGGAGTTTTGTGAGCCAAAGCTTGACATTTAGAGAAAACTAGGACTTTCTTCCTCTGTAAATGGAAATCAACCGTGCATAAACAGTAACTTTACAGAGGTTATGGATTCCTTTTTTACAAACAATAATGAGCATTTAGCCCTGTAATAAATGAAATGCTGTTAGCCAGTTTTGTTGCATTATTGCATGGTTATATCTTACTAAAGGGCCATTCCTCACTTCTCATTGATGTTGATGAAAGAGTCAGTGCTGTATGTTTGTTCCACCAAGGAGAACTTTCCAGACACATGCATCTAAGAAGCAAATAACTCCCCAGGTCATGACCTCCCTACTGGACCATGGGAATTAATGAGTTCACAGTGAGAAAATCACTCTCCCACCTAGAACCAGAATCTGCAGACAGTCTTTTAGTGTCTGGGTGGAGAGGCTCCTAAAGGTCATAGAAGCTCATTATTAAATAATGAAGAACGACATAAATGAGTTAATATCATTCCACCGAATTAACCATGTGTTGCCTGTTTCATGGCAAGAGGTAGTTCATGTCAGTAAAACATGTTTCTGCCATAAGATTAAACAAAACTATATTCCAAAGCCAAAGATCAGAAGAGATCTGAAAGAAGGATCTGGAGAAGGATCGTTGACTTTTGACCATCTTCCAAAGTCAAGAAGGGGAAGCCAGTCTCCATCAGAAGGTAGAGTTTTAGCTTTTCAGAGCTAGAAGAGGCCCCAGAAAATACAGTCCAACTCCCTCATTCTAAAAATGGGGAAACTCAAGTCCAGACGGGTCAAAAGAAACGTGTTGTGACAGAGCTGGAACAGACCCCAGCCATTCTGCTTCCCATCCAGTGCCCCGAGCGCCACACTGTAATCTATTCATTATCACAGATACTAAGTTGTAGTTTTGCAGGTGTGTTATTGGAGTTGCATTTTTTCATCCTATAGATCTGAGCTGCATTTCAAATACATGACTTAGGCCACTATACTTTAGATAATCCATCACACCAGTAATGACCTAGAGATAGGAATTTGATCTGCAGTATGCTGGGGATCCACAATGTGCAATGTCCTATAATCCCAATCTAATTGCACAGTATACAGCAATGTAATCCCAATCTAATGGCTTAATCAATTAGCTGGTTTGACAGATTTTTTTTTTTTCAATCAAATGGTTGGTTATTTGGTAGAATTAATGGACTCCCTGGGCTGTTTTGGAAATACAAAAGACTACTACAAGAGTCAAAGCCATGTCACCGTATGTAATCTGGGCTGATTTCTGCCAAGAAAAGGTACACTCAAAGAACAATTACTGAATGTAATAACTACAGCAAGCCTAAACCAGGAAGCAGTAAACTGGGAAATGAAAGAAATAAGTCATACACATATGACAAGAAGGAAGTTTTGGTCCTGAGACTCCAACAACAATATGTCTGATGATGATACGCAAAGAACCATTTGGAAGATTTCTGGTTCATAAAAGAAGTTCCAGATGCAGTGGATGTAACCATATACAGTTTCATAGAACCATCAATGAGGAAATAGTATCTAAATGGTAGTAAGGGAGAAATCACAACCATGTTCACAGTTTTAGGAGAAATTGAAGTTAAAAGCCAAACTTGAGGCCAACAAAAATGTACATTATGTAGTGTGTAGGTTCTTTGAGCAGTTAATAAACTTGCCAAGTAGACTGTTCAAAAAGAAACACTTGACCGCAGTAAGACTTCAAAGAGGTAGTATTGCATTCACAAAGGCAAAGTCATCCATGTGACCAAAGTGATAGAAGATTAGAAATTGAGGTTTTGCTTTACAGGAATGTTTGGCACCACGCTAGAGATGATTATCTAACCCTTTATGTCTTCAGCCTCTATGTTTGGATGCCAGGATGCAAAATGTGCCTTCGCTCTCAACAGTGAGAGCCACAGGTCACCAGCTACTCTCTTATGAGTCATTGAGTAGGCTGCCCAAGTACAAATAAGGAAACTCCACAGAGTATTTTCATCTCAAGAACCATTAGGAAGAGAAAGAGAAAAAGAAGATGGGGGAAATCGTGTTTCTTACAAAGAAAGTTAGGTACCTTTAAAAAAGGAAACATTTAGAGAATGGAGAGAAAACTAAAATGAAACACAAGGCAAAACCTGACAATTCTCCCAGGCAGTGCCTAAGTTCTGCCTGCCTCCAGAGCCCTAGAGAAGAAAGGAAGGCTGTTCATGTGAAGAGTGTTCCAGAATCAGCCCAGGGGTTTCATCATATGATGATTCTACATAATTCCACCTCAACATTCCTTAAAAAATGATGAAATTCTGGACAGTGCTTTTTGGGACTCCAGTAACATTGTGGTGGGGTGGGTGGTCTTCATGCTCACACCTTCTCTGCTAATATGGAGCAGATGGTCAGGGGAAATTTACCAAGGAATATGAGTGACTCAATTATCTGGAAAGTTTTTTAAGCACTAGCATGACTTAAAACCTGAAAAGGATGACATTGCGATATCTGGAAAGACGGTAACTTGTATAAGAGATACATATTCATCTTCAGTGCAACAGCTCCAAACAGAAGGATGGCCTTTAGTGTGTACAACAATAACAGAACCCAAAAACATGAGCTAAAGCAACAATGCCTGGTGCTTCAGTGTCCACAAAGTCCAGAAAGGAGATGAAAACGCCAAGCTCCACACACACGGGCTTCCGGTTTCAGAGGCTGGGTGGTGCTCATTGGAGATCTCTGTGGGTTAGGAAGGAGTCAAGGAGGACTTGGCTCATCTGCGAATTCAGGGATGGGAGTTCAACAACAGTTCTTGGCCTTGAACTTCCAGCACAGGAAATGAGATTAAAAGCTACATGATTAGTCTTGGTCACAATCTATTTTTTTTTTCTTCCTTAGGGAATATTATGTCAAAATCCAAAGTTGTTGTGTGCGTGTGTATGTGCTTTACACATGTCCTACTCTGGCAATTTTGTTGTGTCCTGATTTCGGCAGTGGCTCAGAAGCTTCTTGCTGCTATAGTCAGTGTGATTTTGTTGTATTTTCAGCCATATCCTCCAAGCTTCTCAGTATATCAAGTTACCTTTGACGAAAGGGATCTGATCAGCGTTTTAGGGGATATGGTTCTGGGACAATATGAGAGGGTCCCCAAGGCACAGAACTGAGGCTCACCCTACAAGCCATATTAGCTCCCCAAGCTTCCAAGGAACCGTCTGCATGCCAGTCTTTGGAGTTTATGTTAATTCTTTTCAGGAAAAAATAATAAGACTTTCATGGCAAGATGGTATATTTGGGGCAGGTTTGTAAATACCTACCTAAAATTACCACCACCTGCCATTTTTTAAATCAGTTTCTTTTTTTTTTTTAAAAAGCAGTCGGGTTTTGTTCTCCTAGAGGAGCCATGGGCAGGAAAGTTAATAAATTCTACATTCTTCGAATCACCTGGCTTTAATTGTTTCTTTGCCCTGAGTAAACAGTAATTACTGTTGAAGTATATCTCAGCAGAATTTATCCCACCTGAAACGTCCATGCTGCTCCCCATCTGATCACTACAGGGAAAATGATAGGCAAGGGAAGGGCTTTGGCTTTCTTACAACCTGCTTCTTATGTAATGTCTATTCTATGTACATTTTCGTAATTAATGGAATATTATTTCACGTTCTCTTTAAGCAGTTTGCTTTATGCCACGTCCTAACTTTAAAGTCATTAAATCATCTTTTCTCCTGCTCTCATTTCTGAGTTATCCGAGCGTGTCTTCACCAGCCACTTGAGCAAACTGCCTTCCCCAGGCCTCTGTTAGAACAGGAAGTTGTCTAGCCCTTTGCTACTCCACGTGTGTCCTGGGGACCAATAACCCGTATCACCATGGAGGAGCTAGTTAGCACTACAGAAACTCAGGCCCAGTCCCGACCCCCTGAATCCAAACCAAATTTAAAATTAAACCTTCATTTAGGGGCGCCTGGGTGGCTCAGTGGGTTAAAGCGTCTGCCTTTAGCTCAGGTCATGATCTCAGGGTCCTAGGATCAAGCCCCACATCAGGCTCTCTGCTCTACAGGAAGCCTTCTTCCTCCCCTCTCTCTGCCTGCCTCTCTGCCTACTTGTGGTCTCTGTCTGTCAAATAAATAAATAAAATATTTTTTAAAAAAATTAAACCTTCATTTAATGAGACCCCCAGGTCATATCCACATTAAAATCTGAGAGGTACCGATGGACGAGACGACCAAGTTTACCATCAGTTGTTATATCCTAGCACCTGAGGAAGAAACCATCGGCCTCGTTTGTCCCTCTGAGGCTACCCTTTGCGTATTCGTTAGGCTAATATTTGAGTTGTTTGTGTTTATTGGATGAATAAAAAGGCTTTCAGAACCTGTCATGTGCTGCCCAGCTGCGGTAAAGCAATAAGCCTATTTGGAATTAAAAACAGAAAAAGCAGCATCTGGTTTGAAAGATCTGCTAAATCTGAAATACTTCTGTTCTTCAAGGTTTTTTGCTGTTTATAAGGGAGAGAGAAAAAATGCCCTCCAAAACAGGAAAGATTCATATCACAGGAAGTTATAAACTTATAAAATGAAGATAAAACAAATTTCTGGGGCATAAAACTTTGGATGAAGCTTCTGTCTGCGTTGCTTCAGATGTTCCCTAGATGCCAAAATCAGGGTTGACCACAAGCATGTCCTCTAAACGGGGCCTCCACAGATTTATATCCCCACTGTCCTATACACAGGCCAGAGCTGTATTCACTTACTCAGTGTATTTTTACTAAACATCACTGGAAGCCATACTTGGTTTTCCCCACATACACCTGCGCCCCCCTCCCCACGTACAAGAGCTCTTTAAAAATGCACTCGTGGGGCGCCTGGGTGGCCCAGTGGATTGGGCCGCTGCCTTCGGCTCAGGTCATGATCTCAGGGTCCTGGGATCGAGCCCCGCGTCGGGCTCTCTGCTCCGCAGGGAGCCTGCTTCCTCCTCTCTCTCTGCCTGCCTCTCTGCCTACTTGTGATCTCTCTCTCTGTCAAATAAATAAAATAAAATCTTTTAAAAAATATATAAATAAAAAAATAAAGTAAATAAAATAAAAATGCACTCGTGCAGGCACGCACGCAAACACACGCACACGGAAGTGTGCCACCTTATTCAAATCCTATTGTCGCTGAAGAAGTCCTGAAGGCAAATTATACTTCTCTTCAAACAAATGAAGAAAGAGCACAGGGTCACCACTTTCTTTGTACCTCCAAGTGGTCTGCTAGTTACCTGGCTAGCAGATCAACAATTCCATCCCCAGATAAGGACCTGGTGTCACTGTGCAGATACAAAGATTCAGGGACCACCTCCTCTGTGAAGGACCTCCTTCTCCTTCCTGCAGCCGGCTTCCCTTCACACTTGTTGATAGATCTCTGACCTCAGTACTCAAAATCAGGTGTCCTCTTTCATGCCCTAGAGTGCAGGAACACATTGGTGTTCCAAGATACCTTTAAATTGAAAATACTTATAAACTGGGACAGCTTTTACATCTAGGAGCAGTTTGGCTACCCAAAGCAGCCAGCATTCTTGGAAGGGTTTAGTCAAATCCCAAAACAAAATCTTACCAAAGATTATTTTCATTATTGCAAATATATCCTTTATTTCTTGCTCTTAACCACTAGTCCAAGCTGCCAAAAAGTGCTTTTACACCAGGGACGGCCACTGCTCTGCATACCCACCACTTCACACAAGAAAGCCTGTTTTTTCTCTTTGTAAGAAACTAGTAGAGCAATAAAATTCTCATCAACAATCAATCTCTCTTCAAGAATTCATTTACTCGTAATTTTTAAATGTTTGATATCTAGTCCCTTTATGGCAACAATAAAGGAAAATCCCAGTCCAAGATATCTGAGAGCTCCTTTTTTGAATAAAAAACATTCCTAGTAAATTAAGCACATGGAAATAATCAAGTGCTAAGAAACACCCTGATCAGAGCCCACTTGCTTCTACTCCTCCCCTCATCCTCAGCGTACAGCGCAGAGCTTGCAAGAGTGAACCAATGGCACATTGGTTCCTTTTGGCTATGTCCTGAAGTTGGCTCAAATTTTGGTAATCCTGAAATTTGCATCCCATTTCAGTTGGACTTTATTTCTCATTAACTGGTGTTTATGTTTCAATAGGGAAATGTTTCAGCATTAGCTTCCCGAGGTGGCTCAAGCAGGAGCTAAATGTCAAACAAAATCTTCCTCTTAAAAACATTTCCAACTGATTTTAAAATGCTGATGTCTTAAATCCACTCAGTAAAATTGGCTCCCCACCCCTCCAAATATTTTAATCTTGATATGCAGATTTCAAGAGGGAGACAGAAGATGGAGGTTTGGAACAGCCTAGAATCTTAGTGTACCTTGGCAGGCTGTAGACACTTAGAAATCTGCAGGAACAACACAGAGAGGCCAAGAAAGCATGTGATCTGCTCATACGTTTTCTGTAGAAAGAACCCGTAAAGTGACAGGATTAAATTTCTATTTTAAACTCATAGTTCTGCGTGTATCCGTCCTCAAGACGACAATTAATAATTCATCATAGCCCTTTTTGTGTATGCATAGTTTAAATTTATTTTAAGTGAATAAATGCGCTTTTAAATAATTTTAAGTTGCATATTATTTGTGACTCAGGGATATCTATATTTCTTGCTGTTAATTGTATCTTCAGCATCACCAAAAGCATATTACCATTCTCATTTTGGTAATATTGATATTCTATGTTAAAGCAAAGTATTCTCTTTGAGGGAATGTTTGTTTGCTTGTTTGTTTGTTGGAGAGTGGTTGTATTTGGGGTTTGAATGATTTTCCCCAAGCCCTATTGGCCCACAATCAAGGTCAAAGTATATATGATCCTGTATATTGGGAAGCCTTTAAAAAAAAAATCTCAATTATTCAGTATGCTAATGAAATTGTACAGTCAGAGGAACTTAGAGTCAATTATAAAGCAAAAGAGCTTAGGAAATATTTACTATACTCCTGATAATGAGGACCTTGACCAGAGACTAGAATAATCCCTCTAAATTCCTTAACATTGAAGACAAGTCTCTGCCATTTACTACCAATTACAGTGGTAATTTTTTTTTGCATTTTTAAAAAAAAAATTTTTTTTTTTTTAAATTTTTTTGCATCTGCTCCTTCTTTTCTCATCCTGTCCCTGTTTCTTTTTCTTGTTGTTAGACATCACCTCTTCAGGTACTCCAGGATCACAACAATCAGCCACTAAGTCTTCTGGATCTCCCTGTACACAATTCCAAACAATCTCGTTCATTAAAACAAAGGGAACTCATTGTAAAACAAATCCCAAAAGATTCATCTAGCAAAGAATGGCCCAAATTCTTCTACTCCAAGTAAACTTTCACTAGTAGAAATTTTCAACAGAAAATAAAATTTGCAGAATTTGTTAAATAATGGTTTCAAAGCTACTTCTTAATAATTCATTTTAATGTTCTGAAGAAAACTAAAAAAAGATAAGGTGCCCCTTATTTTATAGAAAACATCTCCTGGGTGAAGAAAATAGCAGTTCTCTGGGAAACTTTATGAAATAAACATTTTAATCAACGTGCCATTATTTTCAGAGATACAACTCACTTATGATCCCAGAAATGCTTTCTATTATACTTAAAACCTAAATAACTTGAAGAGCAAGTTGGGTCCCTGCGGCAAAATTTGGTTCTCTCCTGGTGGCTCTTTCTTTCCCAATCAATGAAAGAAGGAAAGCATGAATTACCACATCAATCAATGGAGCTAATAAACCTAGAAGTAGCATGAGCGTGAGAATTTATACATTTCATTCAAAAACGCTCCATAGAAAAAAATTTCAGGAAATTCCCCTTCTCCTTACCTTTTGTTAATTGCAAAATAGACACATTGCCGGGACAAGGAGCTGCTGAGAGTTTATCTAGAGCTCCCCTCAAGGCACAGGACAATCATTCCCCTCCACTCAGTGCTCACAGGGCCTGGGCCATCAGCTGAAAGCTCACAACCTTCATTTCTCTGAATTACCCTTTGTCTCTGAATTACCTTTGATGCTTTGCTCCTTTTCTCCTTCAATCTCTCCTGCTGTAAGCTTTGATCGGAGCTACAGCAAAGCATTATCTTCCTAAAGGTTATACAGGAAAGTAGAAAAAATTGCAATCTCCATAGAACAACCCTGGTTGGCGCCAAGCCACCTCCGGGAGAGACTGCAAACATGTTGATCCCGGTGAGGATAGACTAACTCAAGGACTTCAAAGACTTACCCAAGCAGTAATGACTAGGATGGAGTCCTCCAAAAAAGCATCACGCCCCAATGGAAAGAGGTTGGTTCTAGGTCAGAAAAACTTGGCATGTGCTGCCTTTCAGCTATCGGATCTCGGGCAAGTTACTTAACTTCTCTGAGCATCACTTTCATCATCTATATAATGGTAATGGTAAAATGGCAACTACAATGCCTAGAAGCATGGTTCACACCAGAATTAAGAAGAATTAATAGTGGGGCACCCGGGCGTCTCCGTGGGTTAAGCCTCTGCCTTCGGCTCAGGTCATGATCTCAGGGTCCTTGGATCGAGCCCCGCATTGGGCTCTCTGCTCTGCGTGGAGCCTGCTTCCTCCTCTCTCTCTGCCTGCCTCTCTGGCTACTTGTGATCTCTCTCTGTCAAATAAATAAATAAATCTTGAAAAAAAAAAAATCTTGAAATCTTGAAAAAAAAAGAAGAATTAATAGAAAGGATCCTTTTAGAGTAAAAACATCCATCGATGGTAGCAATATTCATATCTTTATTCCCCAGATGCAGTGCCTTGCACAAAATTAAGGTTAATAAATATTTGTGGAAGGGAGGAATGGAGGGAGAGAAGGGGGAGAGAGGGAGAGAGGGAGCGGGAAGAAAGAACTTTGAAAAAGATTCAAGGCTAGCATGGAGAGAGGTATTTCACTTTTTATTTTTTTTTAAAGATTTTATTTATTTATTTGACAGAGAGAGATCACAAGTAGCCAGAGAGGCAGGCAGAGAGAAAGAGGGGGAAGCAGGCTCCCCGCTGAGCAGAGAGCCCGATGTGGGACTCGATCCCAGGACCCTGAGATCATGACCTGAGCCAAAGGCAGCAGCTTAAACCACTGAGCCACCCAGGTGCCTCAGGTATTTCACTTTTTAATTAATAACTTTCTCAAATATATATATACATACATATATATGTGTGTGTGTGTGTGTATATATTCATTTCTTTAATACCATGGACCAGGGACACCGTGGAATGTTAGCCAACACCACAGATCCTGCAGATCAGTCTTCTGACAGCTGTAGTGGTTTCACTGCCTGTTAGAGCAATTACGTTCACCTTCCCTCTTACAGCCGGCTACAGGTCATCACCTGATCTCTGCTATCCCAGATCCTCTCATCTCTGCTGACACCAGGAAGCCCAGTTCCATGGTGGTTTCTCCTGCCATCAACCCCAGTCTACAAAGGACAACCACTATGGAGCCTCTCTGGGAGCAGGTGCCCCTCACTAATGCATTCCTTAACACTTCCGTGAAGGGAGTGTCTGCTGAACCTCCAAGTGAACAGAGTCAACTGATGAGTTCTCAGGTCTTACATAATAAACCCATTCCAGCAGGCCCACCTCCCTGAGCCTTTTATCCTCAAATATTCTTCCAGGACAGTTCTGGCATCTTCTCTCCACTAATATGAGCCAATATAAGTCATTTTCCCCAAGCTTTAAAGAGCCATCCCAACAGCTCAGTGACACAAGATCCAAGGGTAAGAATGTTAAGTCCTGATTCACGGAAGAAGGTGCCCATTACAAAAACTCTTATCCAGTCTTAAATTCTGCCACCCTCCCCCTCATCCATTGAGATGGGAGCCCGACCCCCTCAAGACCCACTCTCATGTGCATTCTAACTCATCCCTGTTTACGTTCTTCGAGTCCTCAGGCAGCTTCTGTGGAAGATCTTGTTCTACCATCACTCAGAAAGTTCTTCCCTGGTTGGGTTATCCTTAGACTTGAACTTAATTATCCATAAGAGGTTGTGGGAAGTATGTGAAGAGGTCAAGTATTAACACAGGCAACATCCTCCTTGTCTGGGACCTCGGCCTGGCCTCGGTAAGGGGAGGCTGATCTCTACCAAGGAGAAGCGGGCCCCTTCCGCTGGGGAAACTCAACTCATCCACTAATTGTCCCCATTCCAGCCCTCTGTGTCCCACTCCTTCCCTAGAAGGACCTTGAGTTAAGGATAGGAGACTGCTGGGCTAGTGGATTCAGCCCTTTCAGTAATGCAGAGGTTCTCCCACTTAGGTCTGAGGCCTGGTGTTGGGCACAGTATGCCCTCCAGCTCCAGGAACAGAGGATGTCTTCAGTTGTGGCATTCATGTCATGCCCTGAATGCTTTGACTGTATTTAACAACCAGCTAATCCCACAGTGCTGACAATTTCCATTGTTCCTGCATCTCTCAGATGTTATAGATATCGATTAGCCAGCACATACATTTCCATATGTAGCCCAACCCAGGGAACTCTTAGTCATTGTGATGCTATGGATGCCTTGTGACCCTTCCCCACCCCCACCCCAAAAGCTAACATCACTGCCTGTGGCATTTCAGCTAAGCATCCCAGAAGATAGCTATGCTGGATTTTATCCACTCACCCCCCACCTAGATCCACTCTCCACTCTTACTCAACCTGCTTCTCAGGAGGCCAACACTTACGGACTGAATCAATGGGCTCCCGGCTCCCTTGCTCTCTGCCTTCCCGTTTAATTCTGCTGAAAATCAGAATGTGGAACAGAGTGAGACTGGGGTACTTTCTCTCCCCACCGGGCTTCAGTTTGGGATGGGCTGGGTCATCCTAAAAAAGATCACAGCTCCCAGGTGGCATTCCTCTTCCTCTCTCTCTGGGGTCTGATAATCACTTACTCTTCTCCTTCAGCCTAGGGATGTTCACCTCTTCTAAACAAGTATTTGGAGCGTTTTATCACCCCTTGTTGGTTTCCTTAACTCTGCCCGCACATTTATAAATAGCATCTTCCTTGAACTGTCCTCAATATCCTGCTGCAGTGTACCCCTTGTTTCCCAGAGGGCCCCTTACAGATGCTGTAGTCACCTTCTCTCACATTGTGACAAACCCTTACTGCTTCTGCTTTTCTTCCCTAAGTTTCTCTAAAAAGCAGCCCTTTCTATCAGAAAATTCTTTTTTTTTTAAGATTTATTTATTTATTTGACAGAGATCCCAAGTAGGCAGAGAGGTAGGCAGAGAGAGAGGAGGAAGCAGGCTCCCCGCTGAGCAGAGAGCCCGATGCAGGGCTCAATCCCAGGACTCTGGGATCATGACCTGAGCCGAAGGCAGAGGCTTTAACCCACTGAGCCACCCAGGCACCCCTCTGTCAGAAAACTCTGAGGGAAGTTCTTAGGGACGGTCTGAAAACCCTTGAGAAGGGCCACGCCGCACGCCGCATTGTCCCTAATCACCACCCACTGGCCGGCAGAGATGGCAGGTGATCAGCTACTTGTTATGTGAGAGTGACTTTCTTGCCTACTAACAGATCTGCACTAAAGACTGGGCTGGATTTTGCTCATGTCCTTTGTCCCCAGATGTCCACTTCCATATCCCAGTCCTTGACCATCAATCCCAACATTCACCTTCCTATTTTCATGAGGACTTATCCACGGAACGAGGATTCCACGAGCACTCCTGGCTCCTAGCTGGGATACGCCAGGGGTCTGAGTCCCAACGGAGCCATCTCTGGTACTCACGAAATCCAGTCACTTGTCTGTGTCCCTTCCTAAACGTGACATCCTAAATTAATGTGTAAGTAAAAGTAGCTTTGGGGTTCATTTTGAGTGTGCTTGCTGTTGTTATTCCAAGTATATTAAAAAGACTAAAAAGACTTTTTTGAAAGTTTTCATGAATTCAAAAGACAGAGGACTTGCTTTATTGGCATTAATACAGATTTTCTTGGCATATCATGAAAAAGGAACAAGGTTCATTTCAACCCCAAAATGCTGGAATTAAAGACACTTGCATAATACCAGAGATAAAAAAAAAAAAAAAATCACAGAGAATCAGCTGCTGTAAGATTTTAAAGAGCGCAAGAGCTCGACCATCACAGACTTCCCCTGAGCCAGCAGCGCAGCTTTACCCAACAAACGTGCAAAATTTCTGAGTTTAAAAAAGTCACAAATTTAAAATACGCTAAATGAGAAAGAATATTTGTGATTAATCATTTTGGGCCTAGCTTCGGGAGAGCCTCACATGAGTCTAAAATCAGAGTTTAGCTGCAACATCTTTAGACCTAAATGATGGCTTTAGTTACATATTTTTTCCTGAGGCTGTTATTTCGTTTGTTTGTTTTTAATCACCAAAGGGCCTCTTTATTCAGAGGTCTTTGAGAATTATGCATGGACCAAGAATCACCCAGAACTGGAGGTTTCTCAATTTCAGCTACTGTTGTCTCCTTTTTTAATCTGAGCAATCTCTGTTTCTTGTATAGGTAAGCACTCAGTTAAAACAAGAAGGGAGTATTTTCTCGAAGGAAGGTTGCAGTTGGATTTTCTTTGGTGGTGTGAGGACAAAGCATTGGTTTTATTAATTTCCGGCTCTTTAATCATAAATCTAGTCAGAGACCAATTGTTAAATAAGACATGAAAATGTAAAGACTTTCTAGAGCCATTTCCTAATTACTGCCACTGTATTTAAACCACTGGCATATTATAAATCCAAATTGGAGGAGGATTGTGATATATGCAGATTATGTTCTGAAATTCAAGGTAAAGACAAAATAATTTGCAAGTGTGTGAGCCAGAGAAATTATTGTGGTGAAAACACAGATACTGTTTTTGCATTTTTAGCATCAATAGGATGCCTCTGGGCCTTGTGCCTGAGTTGGACCTAAGGGGGACAGGTACCCTCGTCCACAGGGGTAGACAAAACTAGACAGTGCTCGAATGCAGGGGGAATGTGCTGCTCGTGCTGCATATGCAGGTGGGTCTGGGAAGCTCAAGGCCACCAGCTGTGTTCTGCCGGCCACGTCAGCTTCAGATGGTCTCGCACTCCGTGGTGGCCGTGGAGCAGGCCCCACAGTCACAGCGGACAGCCACGGGGTAGGTGTAGAAGGGGTCCACTCCAGGGGCGCAATTGGGCAGCTTGACCGTCACTTGTCTGGTCTCGTTGTAGGTACAGACTCGATGATGGGCTTCAATGTAGGGGGGTTCCAGAATGGGCTTCTGTCCCCACAAGCAGAAAACAGAAAACCCATTAGAACATACCGTCCTGTTTCTTGTTCTCAGTACCATTTATCACTATCAGAAATTAACTCACTAGTTATTTACTTGTCAGTCTCTCTCGTCCCAGTAGAAGGCAAATTCCTGAAAGCAACAATCTGCTTTCCATATCCTGAGCTCCCAAAAGAGCCATGGCACATGGCAAGTGCTCAATAAATATTTAGCAAATGGATATTCCTGATCATAGCAAAAGTCTTCTAACTGGTCTCTCTCCCACTATCATCCCCTACAGTCTCTTTATGACACAGCAGCCCCAGGCGATTCTTTTTAAAATTAAGTCAGATCCTATCTCTTCTCTGCTCAAAGCCCCAGAGATTTCCCATCTCACTCAGAGTAAAAGTCAAAGACATGCACCTTCGAGACCCTCTGCTCTGTCCCCAGCCTCCCCGTCTTGCTGGCTTTCTCACTCTGCTCCAGCCACAGGAGTCTCCTGATTGTCCTCAGACCCACCCACGAACAGTCCCACTTCAGAGTCTTTGCCCTGTTAATCCCAGTGCCCAGAACATTCTTCTCCCTTATGACTGACTCCTTTGCTAGCCTGCCATTTTGCTCAAGCGTCACCTTCTCACAGAAACCTTTCCTGACCATCTTTAAAATTGCAACATCCCACCTCCACACCCTGCCCTGTCCCCACCCTCTTCCTGCTTTACTCTTTCCTCCGTAGCACTTGTCAGGACGGTGTGACACTTTACATATTGTATTTATTTGTGTTGTGTTTCCCCCACTCTAGAAAGAAACTACCACTAGAACAGAGATTTATGCCCGTTTTACTCACTGCTGCGCTTCTACTACCTAGAGTAGTCCCTGTCACCTGGAGCTTCTCAATCGCTATTTGCTGAATCAATGACAGAAGACAGAGCAAGGAAGGTTCCAGAATGCCCTGTGGGCTGTTCTGATCATCAAAGGATTCACTTCCTGACTTCCCCTTTTGTACATCTTGAACTCCAAGATAATTTTATAAAGAGCCTAGAGATCAGGAAATGAGCACAAAATAGTAGTTTAAATCTCAAGCCATGGAGTGGAACCGCCATCTTCCAGGAAGTCACCAAAATGACCGACACGAATGAGAGGCATCCACACTATGTTCTCTAGGCCTTTTAGAAAACAGAAGTTGTTCCCTTGGTCACATATTAGAATCCACTAGAAAGGCGATCTTGTGGACATCCAGGGAACGGGCACTGTTCAAAAAGGAGTGTCCTCCCAAATGCTACCATGGCAAATCTGAAAGAGTCTATAGTGTTACCCAGCTTGCTCTTGCCATTGTTATAAACAAACAGGTTAAGATCAAGATTCTTGCCAAAAGAATGAATGTACATACCGAGCAGGTTAAGCCCTCAAAGAGCCTAGATAGCTTCCTGAAGCACATGAGGGAACATGATCAGAAAAAGAAGGAAGCCGAAGAGAAAGGTACTTGGTTCAACTGACCCGCCAGCCTGCTCCACCCGGAGAAGCATACTTCGGGAGAGGCAACAAAAAAGAACCTGAGCTGGTGCAACCTCTTCCCTAGGAATTCATGGCATGATAAGTGCACAAAAAATAAAAGGCCCCAAGACTGTGTTAAAAAAAAAAAAAAATTGAATCCTGTAATCAGACCCTTAACCTTAGGGCCCTGTTGTGCCACTTGCTGAAGATTTTGGAAAGTCCACTTAACTTCTCGAAGCCTTGGATTCCACAACTGAAAAACAAAATCTTCCCCTCACAGCCTCTTTATGGAGATAAGATAGGATGACAGATGGAATGTGTGAGGCCCAGCACCAAGTAAGTGTTCAGTAAATGTCATCTCTTGTTCCTACCAGAGCTGCTCTAAGAGTAAGGAAGTAATAATAAAAGTAGCAACTTACAAGCTTTCAAAAAACAATGTCTTCACTTGTATTGGGTACGTAAAATATAGGTAATGAGACCCAGAACAAAGTTCTTCCAGGAACACCATGAAAAATATTGGCTTTGCGTTTTCTAAGGACTACACCGAAGACCTCAACTTAATATCACAGCTTCCTCCACTTTTCAGAACCTTTCGGTTTAATTCGTATCTTCTTACCCTCAGTAATCTGGAATCTCAAGCAGAGTTGCCACATAAAATCTAAGACACTCAGTAATATTTGAATGTCAAAATAAACAACAGAATTTTTTAGTGTAAAACACGCCCCCAAATATTTCATGGGGCAGACTTATACCAAAAGCAAAAAACAAAACAAAAATCACAATTGTTTATCTCTCATTCACATTAAACTGGCATCATGATCTGGTTTGGTTTGGGTTTTTTTTGATAAATCTGACAACCCTAAACCCAAGCAATGAGCAAAGGTTATTTTCAGCAATGTTCCACCTTTGAAGTAAATCCAGCCACTTTGTTGTCGCGGACATCCTCATTTTAGACAGCTCTCCAGTTCCCAAAAATAAGTGCTTTATATCTCAGAAACTTTCAGATTACTGGGGAAATAAATCTCATTCTTTTATTTATTTTCTGTAAGTGACCTCTCTATACATACAGTAGAGTAAAGGCATAAATAAAAGCTGGCTAACATGAAGGAGAATCTTGTTCTCTAATGGTCTTGGTGCTTCCATTTCTCCAGTGAGAACATAGTCCCTGACCTCTTGTGGGTGACCAGGATCCAATTAAAGACATTCATCAATTTTTAAAGAGAAGAGGAAAATGAGCCAAATTGAAGGAAACACAGTTTGAAATCTGGGCTCAGAAAGAGCTCCAAAGAGCAGAGAAATGAACTTTGAGTCAGGGTAGACACAGCCTGGCCAAGCCCTGAATATGAGAAGATGCCAAAGCTCCCCAAGTCAGTTTGATGTCAAGTCACGGCCATGGTATCCTTAGCAGTTGAATTTCCATGCGGCTGTTAGGTCTTATACCCCCAGATGATGCAAAAAATACAGCAAATTGGGTGGAATAGCTTTATTTCATTTGGAGATTTCATCACCATCCCCAATCCACTCATGGAGTCATACTTTTATCTAAGTGATAGCAGGTTGCTCTCTGAGTCCCTGACAAGATGGCTATTTTTTCTCATGCCAGTGTCCTCTCGTGGTGCTCATGGACTTCTAAGTTGGCATCAATTAGGTTAAAAGATGTATGACTCCAGATAGAGGTCAATCCTGTATAATTCAACAAATATATGTTGAGTGTCTTGTTCCTACGCAACACTTTTTCAAGAGCTATCAAAGACTCCAGAATGAAACTTCTCTCCTAAAATAACTTACAGTCTCGTGTTGTGTGGTGGGGAAAAGTAACACAAAAGGTAAACCAGAGTCAGGGCTGACCAGGGAGTCAGAAAATCTCTAGGGAAGGAGTTGGTCCTGGACACAAGCACCATAGGATATATTTAATAACGACAGATGAAAGTGAGAAGGGATATGAGAAAAAGACCAAATGTGAGATTTCACAAGGGGTGTTTAATAAAACTTTTCAAAATCAGTCCTACAAGACCAAAGCTCAGGGCATGGGTAGACAGTGGGAAAATAGGCAAACTTCATACTGCTGAGAATCTTGGATGTTGGCTTTGGAATTTCTGATAGTGGGTGCTCATTAGAAGTCTTTGAACCAGGGTGACAAACCCGCACTGCGGCTTCATTAGTAACCAACTTGGATCTCAATACAGAGTCAACAGTCACTCCACGACATGATGGGACACTCTATGATGAATGGGCCCCTTTTCTTCTCACCTTGCAAACATCTCCTCACCTCAGCCAAATAGAGTTCTAACTTTGTCTAAGATTTTTAACCTCATTTTAAATGTAATGCCTCTTAAAAGCCTGGATGGATATCATTGACTACAAAGGGACTTTGTGGACATGTCTGTGACAATCCCTGAGGTCCCCACAAATTGCAGTGGGGAGCTGGGATAGGGCCATGCTGTGCAAGAGCCACTGAGGGAAGAACTGAGGACCCACCCTTGCCTTGCTAGACAGGCTAAGGCCTATCTCTTGCTAACTGGCTGGCTAGATCATGGGTAGAAGAATATAGAGAAAGTTTGGTGAGACGCTTGAATCAATGATTTATTCCCAACTTTCTACTGACTATCCATATAACTTGGCAGTCGCTCACTCCTTGAATTCTCCCATGTCATTTAGAAAATGTGTAGAATAATAGCATATCTTAACCTTCCAGAGATAATTCCCAAATACACAGACACTATGTAAATATGAATATTAATTTTATCAATGCTTTGTTACAGGGGCAAGATCATGCTTCTTTCAGATTTTTTTTGGAGAATGCCAAATAATTGTCATTTTAAAATTCCACAGGAATGCCCCCATGCTACCTCATTTTATTTAAAAAGTGAACACAGGAATCAGCCCAGATGGCTGGCCTGAAGGCTTTGCCTTCAGTCTTGAGACTCACCTCCCAGGTTTCACAGCGGCCCCAGCAGGCATCCGTAGTGATCCGAAGGCCCCTGCAGCCCGGCTTTTTGGCCAGGAAAGTGAACTCCCTCACGGCACAGCCCACAAAGGTGAGCAGGTTCCCACTGGAGGTGCTGAGGACACAGCTGCAGCCAGCGAGGAGGAAGAGGGCCATGGGGCCAAGGAAAAGGTATGCCAGCTTCATGATGTTCTTCCAGAGATGGAAAGGAAAGAGAGTTTATTAAGAGAGCCAGCTTCCCAGAGCACCTGGGTGGTTAAGCGACAGACTCTTGGTTTCAGCTCAGGTCATGATCTTGGGATCGTGAGATCAGGCCCCGGCGTCAGGCTCCACGCTCAGCACAGAGCCTGCTTGAGACTCTCCCTCTGCCCCTCCCACCTGTGCTCGCTCTCGCTCTCTCCCTGAAATAAATAAATCAATCCTTAAAAAAAACTAAAAAGAGAGCCAGCTTCCTTCTAGGGGGTGACCAATGACATTATGGTCAGTGTCAAAGGCATTTTGCTCTTAGCATTTCAGAAGAAATGAGCCAAGAAAGTGCAAATGACCACAGACACCAACATAACAGCCCAGATATTCCTCTGACTCCAGCGTGGTTTCCATGGACCTACTGTGCTCACTAGACACCTAACTCCTCCCCTAGGGCATTCTCAAGATTTTCGTTATTGTTCCCCAACTGCTGGACTTGGACTCACATGTTAGAGGGCTTTATTCCAATGGTCTTTTCAAAATAAATGCAAAATATGAGTCACACCAAAAGTAATGCATATCTGAACATATTCCACAAGCACACACAAATTATTTTTGTTCATATCTAGGGTATTTGGTGCCATGTTCCCTACCTGCTCAAAATTATATTTTCAGTGTCATGGGTGAGAAATGGGAGGGGCGGCAATAAATAAAAACTCCATGCCCAGATGTACTATTACCAACCCAGCCCACAGAAAACAAGGATGTGCATAAGATATTATGACTCCCAGCACCTGACTTGGAAGCATTCATAAAAATGTATCCTATTAGCTACAAATTGCCTCTGCTCTATGCTTCCACTGTAATAGGCACCTGGTTGTGATTCAATTTAAATCCACATATTGGAAAGCATTAGAAGGGTTTAAAACCTAATCCCAATCTACTGTCAAGTCTATCCTCCCTGGATCATGGTGATTTTCTGTGCTTTTCCAGGAACCAGAGTTATTCCCTACAGGCTTGGCCCATGGGACAGAACACACCTGGATGTTAAAGGGAGAGTGGACACCTTATGGATGGAATGTCCTCCATTCATTATCGCCTCAAATAATTCATTACTGCTACAGAATTATTTATTTTCAAATCGGATATCTCGGTCTCATCTACTTCTCCTGATCTACCTCTGATCTGTCACCTTAGCAGGGCTCTTTGGAGTTCCCTTCTGGTGGACTGAAGCTACAAATATGGAGAAGCACTTACCTGATCTTGCTGGAGCTAACTCCCTTTAGAGCTCACACTTGCACCCAAGACGTCAGAAAATCACAATGAGTGCCAGAAGTTTGCTCTGGTAAATGTCTCTACCCTCTGGTACCAGGCTGCTTGACTGCTCAAATATATAGGAAGGGTCTTGTCAATCAAAACAAAAGAGAGGCAGATCCTTACAGGAACCACTAAATACATCAAAGCCTTGGGATATAAAGCCAGTCTCTCTTTTCCAAAACTGATTAACTTAAAGGGTGTTGTTTTGTTGCTTAACATCACCTACTGAAACAGAAAGTTACCTTGGTGGGTGACATAATCCTAGGGAAACAGTCAAAAGTAGTTCACCTGGGAACAAATGCACTGGGGCAAGATGGATTAATTTCACTTCATGGTAACCACAACTTTCCTTCGAAATAGGAGTCAGTCACTAGTCGCTCATAGCAAACTCTTTCCCTTAGCTCATAACACATTTCAATACATTGAAAATAACAAAACGGTAATTCTTCCTGGAAAGAACACAGGATCACAAGCTGAAAGGATGGAATTCACAGTAAGAAGAAACCTTTGAAAGTCTTAAAATTAGTTAAGGGTTAGCTAATATTAATAACACTTTAAAATGAGTTTATCGGAAAACACACACACACACACACACACACACCCCAAAATGTCCAAAGAGATTCTCTTGTGGCCCAGGAATTAAAGAGGACTTTTTATTTCATCTATATGGTTTTCAGCATTTTTCACAATATCTACACTGCACAGGCTTTTAGAATGGAAAATAAATTGATATTGACCCTTTAAGAATTAAGTATATATTTGGGTTGCATGTAATGATATTCAATGTTGTTCTAACAGAAATGTTTCATTAGACTCTGGTTCTGGAAAGTCTGAACTAAGAATGCAATAATATTCTTTAAGAGCATGGGACACAGTTTAATATTCCAATCTGCAACGGTAGCATACAAATGGATTAAAGACCTCATTGGTCACAGTATTATTCTGGGTGCTCTAAAAAATAAATGAACCAGACACCATCCCTGCCCTTAGGAGTTTACATATCACAGCAAATAATGACATAGCCAGAGACATTTAAGATGCACATTACACAAGTAATTACTACATAAAGAAGTTAAAACCTTTCTGTTTCCTGCAAAGGAAAGTCTTCTTTAAATATATGCTATTCATTCAGGGCTTGATTTTTTTCAAAACATGTTAATAACCCTCGGTGAATCCATCACTGGACCATCCATATACCCACCTCTATAATCAGATTATGATATGTGCCTTATAGAAAATTGAACGGGGCTCGGAATAGAGGACTTTCTCCAGCCCTTGAGCCTATGGGTCACATAACCAGAACTGGGGTCCTGTGGAACAGACTGCTTACCTGGTGTGTTCTTCTTAAGTCGCTTAAGTTCTCCAGTTGGTGGTGAGCTGCCATCCTGAACCGTATTTCTGAAGAGAACTCTTTAGCCCTTTTGCATCTGACCTGAAACATACATACTTGCCTCTGTAATGTCACAAGTTAAAGACAACAAAGAGAAGCCAAGGGTATTTTTCTTTTACAATCTCCAATTCCCTTGTAATGCAGAACTGAGCATCACACCTCCCCCCCCCATCATCATTAACCTTATAAGAATGAGAGTTTCTAGTCACCAAGCACCTCCTATGGATTCTGCTGCATTTTCACATACGTTATCTCTCAATCTTACAACACTCCTGTAAATGAATGATTTTTTTTTTTCTCCTTTTTCCATCCGGTGAAATAGAAGCTCAGTTATTTTGCAATCTGCCCCCCTCCAAAGCCTTCGACAGCACTGGGCATGGTAAATAATTTGGTTTCATCTCTACAACCAAGTGTTGAAGGTGCTTCCTGGGACACTGCGTTAAGGAGAACTTGGAATGGTCACAGTGCAGAGGCCATGGCTCATCAGCTTCATCAAGGGTGTAGAAAAGGGGAATGATGTATAGATGCCACTTTTTTGCCATCCTTACACTATGCCCTGCCACTTGGCTCTCTACAGGCCAAGCAAGAGGTTGTGTGTGGTTTCAAAGGCTACCTACAGAATATCTTGGCACCAGGTCTATGCATCTGTCACCTTCCCTCCCATCCCCATGGACGTTCCCACCATTGAAGTCACTCTCTTGAGGTATTAAATGAAGATGTGGGTGATGTCTCTCCAAGTGAAGGTCCTGGAGAATCTTCTCTCATCTTGTTCTATTTTCATCTTCTTATGGATTCATTGTTCCCATGGTGGATGAGTCAGAAGAAAGAGCTTCAGTAGGGATGTGGAAGGAGAGGGCAGAAGGGGCCTGGAGGAGCCTGGGGGAGCATGACAACAGAGGAAGCCTTGAAGAGGAGACTGAGCAACTAAGGCCTGGTCCAGGGAGGAAGGCCCAGACGGGGAGGGCCCAGGAGTGGGCAATGTGTGCAGGCAACAAAGACATCACAAGAGCCTGACTACTTGCTCCCCTGGCTCAGCCACCGTGACTGTCGGTGGTACAGCTTCCTCTGTGACTGACATGGGCAGGTCACTTTTCTCAGCCTCGATGTTGCCATCTGTAACATGATGGGGTTGGATCTTATAATTCCTAAGGCCCTTCTTTGCACCAGAATTTAAAGTTTGGCAAATTCTCTTATGAACAAAACCAGCTGAGGGGAAGTCAGATGGAGAATCCAAAGATTCATACCACAATAAAGCCTTCCAGATTAGGGTTCAATTCTTGACTTTGACACGTGCCAACTTGTGATCTTGGACAAAACTCATAACCCCCTGGGTCTGAACCTTCCACAAAACTTAAAATGCCTCCTTTACAGGGTTCCTGTGAGGATTCTACAAAAAAAGATGTAAAGAGGCGCCTAGGTGGCTCAGTCAGTTAAGCATCTGCCTTCAGCTCAGGTCATGATCCCAGGATCCTGGGATTGAGCCCTGTATTGGGCTCACCACTCAGTGGGGAGCTTGCTTCTCCCTCTCCCTCTGCCCCTACCCACCCCCTACCCGCTTGTGTCACTCTCTCTTGCACGCTCTCTCTAATAAATATATAAAATCCTTTTTTAAAAAATAACATATATAAATTGTTTATCTCAGTGCTTGATACCTGATAAGCAGGCAACAAATGTTTCTCTTTCTTTCCCATCATCATCGTGTACCTCCAAGAAATAAAAAGCTGCCAATAAGAAATTACATCACACCATTAATTTTTAGGCATTCCCTGATTTCAAAGGTATTAAATGTGGGGGGAAATGCGAGCCTGAGAATAGAGGAGGCAGTCTTTGGGGGCTGTGAGACCCCACCAGCATCCTGAAACCAGGAGACATGGGGTGGCAACAAGCTTGCTTCCCCAGCCAGCCTGTGGTGTTTTGATTGGATGCTAAAATTAACAACACATTTTCCAGTATGAAAAAAGCCTGGAGCATAAGATTTAATCTTGAAGGTCCAACTCTCACACTTTGGGGGTACATGCTTTATCATAGTTCCAATATTCGATATAGGAATAAATTTTCATGAATATCCCAAGCAATTTCAGTGCTGACAAACAAGAGACTCAAATTAACTGAGCCAACCAGTGCATATTAAATAACCCACTTTGTCCCATGGGTACTAAGTGAGGACCCACAGGAGCAAAGCTGTGTTGTGTAACTTACAGTGATCTCTTAAGAATTGAGAAGAGATGTGCATGCTTTGATAATGTTTTTCCACATTGTCCTTTCAGAATAAACAATGCTCTGTCCAAGGGTCAACTTAACCAACATTAGGCTTCCTGTGGATGAAAAAAAAAAAAGCCATGAATGAAGCTATGTGTTTCAAGGAATTAATAGAATTAGTGATTTTCTGCAAACAGATGTAAGGAAGGCCAGTCTTAGACTTTACATAGCTGTATGTTGCTTTTAATACCCCTTATTAAAGGGGGTGGAAATCTGGGTTTACAAATGAAGACAAATGGTGAAGTCTTGGAAGAAATTAATTTTATTGAAAAGACGTTTCTTCCTTTCAAGGCACTGGGTATTTGTGGGACAGCTCCTCATTTTATTGACTTAAAGAGATAATATTTGCCCTAGATGATGGTGTGGTTGCTATGGTAACTTTTTTTTTAACAAGACTAAAAATAATGAAGCCTGTGTCTGATGTACTTACTAGGACAAGTCAAGCCTTTCTCCACAACTGTCTAAAAGAAGTATCTGTCAGTTGTCACAGATTTATTTCAGATTAAGGGGCACATGGTTTAGGCACTGAAGTGGAATGTTTTTATTTCCGCCTGACTCTTCCACTTTTGAAGGTCATAGCTTTGCCTGGCATGGCAGACACATGCCTAATAGAGAGGAACGAGAGGAGCTTAATGAGTCACAAAGAAGCATTCTTTATTTCAAGTGCGTCCTGTATTCTCATTGGAACGAGGCCACAAAGCTGCTGGGTCCCCAAATCCTGCATTTGTAATTCCCTAGGCAGTTGCACAGACAAGGCCAAGTCTGTTGTTAGCTAAGCTTCGGAGCAACAGCACCTCATTTGTTCGCTCCTGGCTTTAGTCCAGAGAAAGATTCCTAGGATCACGGCTCCAGAGTGCGCGCATGTGGCTCTGCGTGCCCATGCTCGGTTTGGAGGGAAGGTGGCGGGGGAGAAGAGAGGAGAGCCGCTGTCCTCTCGAAAGTATTCACTGCACAATCCAGCACATATTTAGTAAAGCAACTACTCTGTGCCAGGCACGGGCCAGCCCTGGGGTCACTGGGCTCATTAAAAAAAAACAAAACGCTGATGTTGGGAGACATGGGGGAAGAGCCAACAGCTGGAGGTAAGGATAGATTTCCCTCCTGCTTCCCTTTCTCTCTGTTTTCTTTCTTCCTTCTCTCTGGCCTTCCTGTGTTAATGAGTCTTACCATGTGCCACACACATGCTGAGTGCACATGATGAAAATAGAGATGGACCCGGGGACCTGTCCTCAGGCAATAGTCTAGTGAAGATGATAAATTAACCAACGTACGTATGACCCAGAAATTGCACTCTCGGGCATCTATCCCAGGGAAATGGCAATTTATCTTCACACAAAAACCTGTACGCAAATGTTCATAGCAGCTTTATGGATAATAGCCCTAAATTGGAAACAACTCATGTCCTTCACCAGGTAAATAGTTAAATGACCTGTGGCACACCCATACTGCAGAATACCACTCAGCACTGGCGGGAGAAAACACATGACGACTTGCGTAGGTCTCTGGAATATCACACTGAGTGAAAAAAGCCAATCCTGAAAATCGATATAGTGTATAATTCCGGTTATATAACATTCTAGAAATGACAAAATTATAGAGACGGGGAACAGACTAGTGGCTGCCAGTGGTCAAGGTGACTCGGGGAAGGAGGGAAGTGGGTGTGGTTATAAAGGGTCAACGTGTAGGAGTTTTCTGATGCTGGAAGTGTTCTGTCTCTTGAGGGTGGTAGATGCAAGAACAAAACATGTAACAAAATTGCAGAGAACTAAATACACACACATTCACAAAATAAGTACAACGGGGTTGATGGAAGCATGGCGGTTGACGATATCAATGTCAATGCCCTAGCTGTGATAGTGTACCATTGTGTTTTAAGTACAAAACACATTGTGAGAAACCAAATAAAAGGTGCAGAGGATTTCTCTGTATTATTTCTTACAACTGCATATGAATCTACAATTATCTCAAAGTGGAAAGTTTGATTCAAAAATAAATCAACATTTTATTTAGGGGTTGGGCAAAACGGGTGAAAGTGGTCAACCAGTACAACTTCCAGTTATAAGATAAATAAGTTCTTGGGATGTACCCTACAGCATAGTGATCGTCATTAACAATGCTGTATTGTGTACTTGAAAGTGGCTAAGAGAGTAGATCTTAAAAGTTTTCATTGCGAGAAAAAATGTAGAACTATGTGTGGTGATGGATGTTACCAAAAGTTAATGTGGTAGTTATTTTGCAACCCATACATATATCAAATTATGATGTTGTATACTAAAACTAAGACAATGTTCTATGTCAATTATTTAAATTGACATTTAAATTTTTAAATGGAAAATACAATGACTCTACATTCAGGAAAGCAAAACAAAGAAGTTCACTTTTAAGTATTACTGTTAAGAAGTTGAATTAAAGCAACTAGAGGCTTAAAAAATAAATCAATCGATGTATCATTAAATGGGATAAATGCTATGATAAAAATGGATATGGAAAGCTATGAGAGCTTAGACTATGCGGCATCAAAAGAGACTTTCTGGAGCAGTGACTCCAGTGCGTTGGGAGAAAATACATTCCAGGCAGGGACATATCACCGGAATTGAGGGCAGAATGTCTGTCTGTCTCCAATGCTAGAATACTGACCAGCTCACAGTTAATTATCAAAACTGTTGAGTGAATAATTGAAGACATGGAAGAGGGTATGGTGAGTTTGAAAAGGTAGAAGGAGTCATCACGGTCGAGCGCACAGTGCGTTCATGAAGAGAGACAGGGATGAGGACAGTAGCAGCAGATGGTACTGGTACTCCAGTCCAAGTATTCTGAAGCCCTCATCCTAATTCCAACGTAAAATAGGAGCCAAGTTTGTGTTTTAGAAAGGTCATGTGGGCACAGTGAGGAGACAGGTCAAAGTTAAGATGCCGGCTAGGAAGGCTGCTGTGCAAATCCAGGTGAGTACTCTGCTCCCAACCTCAAACGTTGGAAGTCCTATGTCTAAAACAGAGGTGTCTGTTAAAAATAGACTTTGAGACACATATGCAAAGAGGGTGAAATTAATTTTAGTGATTATATCCAGGGTGTTGAGTGCCAGAAATAAGACTGTATTTAACCCAATATCACCCAAAATTTCTACATTTCAACATGTAATCAATATAAACCATTATTAATGAAATATTTTATACTCTTTCTGCATCTTTTCCTTATATGAAGACTTTGAACTCTGATTTGTATTGAGACCAACTGAGAGCACATCTCAATTCAAACCTGCCACATTTCAAGTGCTTGAGAGCTACATGGAGTGGCTACCATGTTGGACGGCCCAGGTCTAATTCAGAGACATGCTGCACAGTGGCAAGGAGTATTTCTTTGAGCTCTTAGACTCTTTTCATCTGTCACATCTATTAGTTCTCACAACAATAATCCTATGAAGTATTATTATCTACCCTTTCTGATGAAGAAACTGAGGTCAAAACAAGTTAAACAAATTGACCATGGCCTTCCAGGTGCTCAATGATGGAGCTAAGATTCAAATTCGGCTCTGACTGATCTTTACTTTATCTAGTTTCTTTAGCCACAGCATTGTGCTGTTTCAGGGAGCAACCTTGACCTACAGTGAGGGGATCAAAAGTTCAATCTTCTAGAAATATCTGAGTCCTCAGCCAGCTGAGCCTGTGTCCATGATGCATGTGAAATTTCAAAGCTTAAAGTAGTAAGGGGTACATTGAAAAATGATGGGGAGTGAGACTTATCAAAATGTATATTTTTTCAGATTTCTGATCTGCTGAGCCTGATTACATGATTTGGAAGTCTCAGTGTTTTCTTAGCTAATGTCACTGAGGAGCCTGCCTCAAAATAAATTATGGAGAGAAATCTCTCCTAAGTGAAGATAGCCTGCCCTGACATTTGCTGAATGATGAAGCCACGGTGGTGATCAAGTCCAGAGAAGGGAAACGACTATGATCAAGGGGATGGAGGAATTTCATAAGAAAGGATAGGCTTGGGGGAGGGGTCCAGAAAACCACCAGCGTAAAGGATTAGCTGGACAGGCAAAGGCTGAGGAAAAGGAAAAGACCATTTAAGATCTCAAAGCCATGACAGCTGTGGGTATGTGAGCAACAATATTTTTTTAAGATTTTATTTATTTATTTGATAGATAGAGATTACAAGTAGGCAGAGAGGCAGGCAGAGAAAGAGGAGGAAGCAGGTTCCCTGCTGAGCAGAGAACCTGACTCGGGGCTTGATCCCAGGACCCTGAGACCATGACCTGAGCCGAAGGCAGAGGCTTCAACCTACTGAGCCACCCAGGCGCCCCAGCAACAATATTTTTTAACAATATTTTTAAGGCTGATCTAAGACCCATTTCTCTCTGTAGCCAAGGCTGCTGGATCCTGGGTGTCTCTTGGTACAAGGAACCCACCTTTGCAAAATGCTGGGCAAGGATTAAAGATGTCGTTTGAGCCTTTAAGAACTGCGTGATATAAAAGTTTCAAATCCATGATTCTGAGTTAATAAGCCATGGATAGAAAGCAAACTAGTCCCAGAACATAAAGCTCAAACAGGCTGCACGCGAGGTATATAAACACTTAACACTATCGGTTGATTTCCTCACTATCTACATGACCTCTTTATTTGGATGTCACAGAAATACCCCAACCTCATGGTGTCCGACAGTTGTTTTATCTCTCTCTCTCCAGACTCCTTCCCACCCACTTCATCTGGCATTTCCGATCTCTGCAAGTGAAACCTCTTGAGATTCATTTTAGGCACCTTCCTGTCCCAAACTCTCCCACTCCCCACTGCACACACCCCCAGAATTCCATCCGTACTGTTGACTCACCTCCAAACCCTGCCAGATCCCCAGCTCCAAGTAGATGCTCCAGGACTCTCCCATTCACTCTTACATCCCTAATGCTTGCACATCATATGCATGAAACGCTTACGTGAATGAGTAAATGATTGAATGATTGTGAGGAACACCAAATATCACGTATGCCCACTTTCCCCCAACTCAAAACCTTACAGTCTCCATTAACATTTGGCAAGTATTTCCAGGAGCACAGTCAATCCAACAAGAATTGTTTTCCCACATCTAAATAAGATCCCAGGGGCCAGTGCTGGTGTCCTCATGAGAGGCCCCAAGCTTCAAGTTAGTGCTGTATGAGACCCACACATGGGGGTGTGGACTTTCCGGGGCAACAAGCAGTCTTGGTAGCATTGGGCCCAGGGAGCAGGGTCAGGGTCCACCTCCCCCATTATTATCTTTCTGACTACAAGACACTGAACCTGGTGGCTTTCACCCCCCCCCCCAACACTCTCAATTTTCATAGATCCCTCCATGCGGGGGTCAGGCAGGGCATAGATATGCTTCTTGACACTTCTTGGCAACTTGGTCTGTTTGGTTGGGTTTCATGACTGACTTCAATTTCTTGGAAGCAGAAAAACAATTTCCCTTTTTGCAGCTTGAAATATCTCATCAAAGAAATGTGGAGAGTATGAAAATTAGATTTGATTGGCAGCCAGCTCTTTGCTTCCATCACTTCTGTTCTGTAGCTCTCTTTAAAAAAAAAAAAAAAAGAGTAGGCTTTTCTGACAGCCTGATGGGCAATAACATAATTTTAATAATCCTCTCCTCTTTAGGCGAAATTAAAGAAAAAAATTTCACAATGAAATTACTGTGCCTCCAAGATGTAGTCACTAGATTTACCCTCTTTGCATTGTTCGTGTCCAGCGCTCTGGAAACAAGATGCATATTTCAGGCATGCCTAACACTGTTGTTAATGCTCTACTTTCTGAACTGCCTTGAAGGTTGATGAGGCCTAAAGCAGACGGAGCCAGAAGAGTGAAGCTTTAGGAGTACTGTCAGAGTCCACACACACATACACACATACACTCAATTCAACTCGGTTCATCGCATAAAATTACGAATCTGATTCTCCAATTTAAAGAATGACAAGACCTTTTATTTTGAGACTCCAAGACTGGAGTCTTTTTCTTCCAATGTTATGCTCAGGGTTGGTTGGGGAGAGGGATGCTTATCTCCCATTCCCACTTTTCCATAGTGGGCAAGAGAGAAGAGTGTACATAGAACACTTCAGGCTTCTGTCTCTGTACTCCACACTCCCACCATGAGTCTCTTATCAGATCAGTTGCTGAGCTTGGGGAATTAACAAGCATGGTGACTCAACATCCTGGAGATTCAGAGTTCAAGTAGATTTATCAGTGAGGATGGTTCTGGCTGCAAGAGTCAAGTACAAAGCACTGAAGGTGGCATAAACATATTAAGTTTAAGTAGGAAGAAGTCCGGGCATTGGTGAGGCTGCTCAAGGACCCAGGTGTTTTGCATTTTTCTGGTTGCCCTCTGAGCATGTTGGCATGCCTCCCTTCATGACCTGCGCCAGCTCCAACCCATGTCCCAAAACAAAACAAAAGAAGAAGAAGAAGAAGAAAGAAAAGGAATAAGGAGAGGAAAGCACCTGTCACAAGCATTTCTATTTTAAGAGAGGAAAGGTCTCATAGGAGTTTCCTGCTGATCTCCTCTTTAAACCCTTGGCCAGAATCAGGCCACATACTCATGTCCTAGCTATAAGGAAGTCTGGGAATGGAAATACGTTCAGCATCCATGTAGAAGACCAATTCTGCTGGCAAGGGAGAAAGGCAAAGAATGTCTGTAGGGTAAACAACCACCAGCACCTGTCAAATGTTTTGATATTCAGAGCTAAGGTCATTCGATACATATCAAGTTGAACTCTCTAATTTAAATTCATTCATAAGAAAGCCATTATTTTTACCTGCTCCCATCAGATCCCTGTGTCTTATTTTTCTGTTAGTTTCAAGCTCAGAGCGAAGCGAGGGTCATTTTTACTTGTCCCCCCAAAATACTAACAATTACTGTCAGGAGCATTGTCAACTCTGGGAAAATCAACCACCACCACCTCTTTGGATCTCAGCTTTATCTGGAAAACAAAGAATTTGGATGAGTGCATCTCCAAAGCACCTTCCAGCCCCAACAAGCTCTGGTTTCATGACTGTGCATTCAAATGTCTCCAAGCAGTGAATCAAATCACAAGTAGCCTAAGAAATGTTATAAAAGGAAGAAATTTCACTCATATTGACTCGCATTAGCCTTGGGGAATAAAAACTAGTAAATAATGATGAACTTTGAAGCTAGTGTCAGTTTAATAAGAAGAGGAACTTGTGACCGTGCCCCAGGCATGTGAGAGAGAGTAGCCATGTAATGGACTTACAAGAGTTTAGGAAAATCGCTGCTCCCTTGAAATTGAGTCCTGTAAGTCTAGCAGAATGACAAGGCACTAAAAATGGATCTCTTGGAGTGCCTGGGTGGCTCAGTGGGTTAAAGCCTCTGCCTTCGGCTCAGGTCATGATCCCAGTGTCCTGGGATCGAACCCCGCATCAGGTTGTCTGCTCAGCAGGGAGCTTGCTTCTTCCTCTCTCTGCCTGTCTCTCTGCCTACTTGTGATCTCTGTCTGTTAAATAAAATAAATAAAATCTTTTTAAAAAAATGGATCTCTCCTTCATCTCTGTATTGAAAAACCTCTAATATCTACAGTGTACAGCTCAAAAACCTTGATGTAGTTTATAAAAGGTCTTTTCCAGCCTATCATCGCCCTACATCCACACGTTGAACATACTAATAATAACAGTGATTATTTTTAAAGTCTTACTCTGTGCTCAATACACATGAAGAACTTTATCTTTTATTGTCTCTTTTATTTATTTATTTATTTATTTATTTATTAAAAGATTTATTTATTTATTTATTTGTCAGACAGAGATCACAGGTAGGCAGAGAGGCAGCCAGAGAGAGAGGAAGGGAAGCAGGCTCCCTGCTGAGCAGAGAACCCGATGCGAGGGTTCGATCCCAGGACACTGGGATCATGACCTGAGCTGAAGGCAGAGGCTTTAACCCACTGAGCCACCCAGGCGCCCCTTATTGTCTCTTTTAACCCTTACCATAAAAACAGTGTTATAATATACCGTCTTCATTTTACATATGAATAAACTGGAATTAAGTAATTAGCCCAAGGCCACACAGCTAAAGGTGGTAGAGTCAGAATTTAAATTTAGGTGGACTGTGCCCAGAGCCCATGCCCTGAGCCACTATGTTATATTTCTCTGACAATATTTAAATATTTTTTAAAACTTCTTTACATTTCTCTTTCTTTCTTTTTTTCTTTTTTTTTTTTTTGAGCTAGTGAGCGAGAGAGAGAGAGAGAGAGAGAATGCAAGTGGTAGGGGAGGGGCAGAGGGAGAGAGAATCTTAAGCAGGCTCCATGCTCAGCACAGAGTCTGAGGGCTCAATCTCATGACCTTGAGATCATGACCTGAGGTGAAATCAAAAGTCAGAAGCTCAACCGACTGAGCCACCCAGGAGACCCCATTTCTATTTCTACCAGTAATACATAAGGGCCATTTTCTCTTCATCCCCTAGTTTTACATCTGACAACTAGTAGATACTCCCATAAATATTTAAAAAATGCATGCATGAATGAGTGACTTCCTATGTAGACTTTCCAGTCTTCTGCAAACATACTCTACTCTATTACACCCCCATGCTCTAGCTTATACTGCTCCTTCTGTCCAGCGGACTCCTACTCTTCCTTCAGGAATGGGTTGAAATGTCATATCCTTGTTCTGTTCCTCCCAACAATCATCCAAAGAGAAAAACAGGTCATATGGAAAACAAGTCATAGAAGAAGGAACTAGAATCAAAATGGCATATGATTTACTTATTAATCAGGGTCAATTAACAACAGCTCCCAAACCTCAAGAGCTCACAATAAAATGAGGTACCAACTTCCAGTTATAAAATAAATAAGTCACAGAGATGAAAAGTACAGCATAGGGAATATAGTCAGTAATATTATAAGAACATTACATAATGACAGTTGGTGACTATACTTATTGTGGTGTGCATTGAATAATGTCTATATAGAGTTGTCAAATCCCTATGTTGCATACCTAAAACTAATATAACATTATAGGCCAACTATACTTCAACCAGTCAATCAGTAAGTCACAGTCAGCAGAAGCAGAGGATAGGGTTCTTTAATCACTAAAGAAAAGAGGATCCATCTTGTGATGGGCTTATAGAAGCACCCTGCAAAGGGAAGAAAGATCCTGCAGGACCATGTGGACCTGCAGAGGGTGCATCACTCTATATCCACATCCCATTGACCATAACTAAGCCTTATGGCCCTGACCTAACTGTAAATAAGGCTGAGGAACAAGATTGTCCTGAATGCCCAAGAAGAAGATGAAAGAAATTTGGTGAGCATATGATATTGTTCTCACCATAGCTTCTTCACAGTGATACAGAAAAATGGCTTCAAACTGTTAATGAAAATTATTTTTATCTCAGAAAATTCTGTACCCACACCAATTTTCAATCAAGCATAAAAGTAGAATAAAGAAATATTCAGACAAAAAAAAAGAAATATTCAGACATGTAAGATTGCCTAAAGTGTGTACATCTTGTGTATCCTTTCTCAGGAAGCTACCAAAGAATGTAAACACGGAAATAAAGGAAGAAGAGAACATCAAATCCAGAAATCAAGGATCCAATGCAAGAGAGAATTGAAGTCTAGAAATCATAGCTGTATGGAAGAGGGAGCCACACTGGAGCAGAAAAGGATAAGTACCTGCATTTGAAGAATGTGGAAAAGAAAAGGGAGCTGGTGAGATGTGTGTGCTCTGTTATACCACAATGCCCTGGCTTATCCTGGTCCCTCATCATCCATACTATGCAGTCAACAGATAACATCTAAAAGTTATAAATCTAGAAATAGCAGTATATGCATATGACTTGGAAATGGAGAAATAGATTACAAAAGGATCAGCTAAAATGGTTGCTCCAGGATACTGAACTGGGAGGTAGGGTGGGATAGCACAGAAGAATGCCATTTTTCATGAAAGCTCTTGGTAGAGTATTTGAGTTTTTAATCATTTCTTTGCTAAAAATTTTACATCTTTTTTAAATAAGAGAAAAAGGAGAAAGAAGTTTTCATAACCTGTTCCTTTGTCTTACCCAAAGATTCCACCAAGAACCTTATTATGGTCTCAAAATGCCAAGGAGGGAAGAAAAAGACAGGGCAAATGTGCACAGATAAGACATCTTCTTTAAACCCCAAGCAGTGTATTTTCTTTCATCCATTTCTTTTTAAAAATACTGGTCAATGGCCCCACCTTCATTAATTGGTTCAAGGAAAGAGGAGAAAGGACTGGAAACAACAGATAGGACCATGGACAGAGCCCCTGGACGATCACTAGTGACCACCACCTATGTTGGGTCTATACACCATCTTGCCAGAAAAAGATAAAATAAGGCATTTTAGGCATTTTTTTCTGAAATCAGTATACTCTATATCCTCCTCATCTACTGCTTCATAAACCTCTCAATATTTTTTTAGTTTGACATGACTTTTTGGTGAGTTCATGTTGATTGCCATAGGTATTGGTTTCCTAAGGGTTTGTACACATATCAGTCTTACCTGTCTTATTTCAATAATTCATCTTTTTTTTTTAAATTCAGGAAGCATTTGTCCATTTCTTGGCCTCTTGCTGTCCTCCATATTTCCAAAGTTAACCAATAATGGTTCTGGTGTTAGTTCTATAAGACTGATTAGGATATTTTTCCTCAATTCTAAATACTTAACCACATTTTTAAATGTGGGGACATCTCAGTTGCCTCTTCAACAACATTCACCCTGCAGTCATCTACTGAGCACCATTCTAGGAATGGGGGGGTGGATGAAAATATGATAATACTTACTGCTATTGAAGGACTCAGTCTAGGGGCACCTGGGTGGCTCCGTGGATTAAGCCTCTGCCTTCGGTTCAGATCATGATCCCAGGGTCCTGGGATCAAGCCCCGAATTGGGAATCTCTGCTCAGCGGGGAGCCTGCTTCCCCCTCTCTCTCTGCCTGCCTCTTTGCCTACTTGTGATCTGGCTCTCTCTGTCAAATAAATAAATAAAATAAATAAAATCTTGAAAAAAAAGAACTCAGTCTAAAGGAATAGGCTGAAAATTAAGTCAATAATTTCATCAGTAGTAAGGGTTGTGGTAGAAATATGCATGTAGACTGTGGGTTAGGAAAAACACTTGAGGCATCCTGGAGAAGGGAAATGCTTCCTGGAATGAGGCATCCTTTAAGCGCATGAAGGACTTAGGAGTGAACATGTTGAGAGAGAGGAAAGGGGCATTCTGGGTAGAGGGAAAGAACATGAAGAAGCTCTGAAGTTAGAGAGATCTTAAAAGGGTCAGGGAATCAAAAGTCATTTGGGCATAAGAAGATGGAGGGCCCATTCAGATAACAATGGGGGCACATTCTGAAGGGAAGACACTGAAGGATTTTATTCAAGGCAATGATGTGATTAGATATGAGTTTCCAATAGATCTTGCTGATTCAGAGAAGTCAGGCGTGTAAGTTGTAAGAAGAGGAGGGAGAGACTAGGGAAAAGAGATTCTGAGCAGACATGAGACCATTGAGGTACCAAGAGGAGAAATCCTGAGCGCGTGGATGAAGACAATGGAAGTGTGAATAAAAGGGAAGAGAGAGCAACTAAAATCTATTTAGGAGGTTAACCCAACCAGATCTAGCTATAAAGCTTGAAGGAGGTGAGACACCTCAGATAGCACAAGTGTCTGGATTTGCTGAGTTGGTAGATGGTGATTTCATTGGCCAGTCAGCAAGGGACTCTGTTGGAGTAGATTTGGGGTCAAGTGTGTTCACTTTGTTGTGATTTTTAAATACTTGCCAGACATTTGAGTGGAGATGTCTACTCATAGGTAAACACATAGGTCTACAGTCCTGAGAAAATTCCAAGCAACAGAGAAAACAATTGAGTCATCTGCACAAAGAAGCGGTGGAAGAGGGGATGAATGAGATTTCCTAGGAAAGATGTGTAGTAAAGAAAAGGATAAGAAGTCAAATAAGGAAGCTCATAGCTTAGTACTCAGCTCATTTGGACCAAAGTGTTCATCTCCTCAGGATTCCTACACCTTGACTTAACCTCCATCATTTTGATGTCTATGTACTTTTATCCTCTGCATTAGACACAATCCACTTGAAGGTAGGGGCAAAATCTTGTTTGATTTAGTATTCCTGGGATCATGTACACAACTAAGAATGTTCTATGTGTTCAATAAATATTTATTGAACAATGATCCTATATTCAGAGAGTTTATGAAGGAGAGAAAACTAGCAAGTCTGATATGCTTCAAATTCAGGAAAGCATGAGGTTTTAGCATGCCACTCAAGATGAATTTTAATCTAACAACACACCTCTCTGCCTCTTCATTCTCTTAATACTCACTTAAGAACAGAAAAATGGTATCTAGACTCTACCATTTGCTTCCTTTCCTCACCATGAAAACAGGAGTATTTTATTTTTCTGGCTTGCCTTAGCTCACTTTAAAACTAAATTTAAAAACCATAGAAATGATCTTGATTGGCTTCTGCTCTCTTTTAATCATCCTCTGAGCCCTGGTGGGCAGGGTGAGATCAGGCTCCCTCTTGGAGATAATACATGTGCAACAATTCCAGCTCAAGAAAAAGCAAGCATGATTATTCTGCGTGAGCCTCCCTGGGACAGTTTACTGACATTGGAAATTCGTCATGGTTACCAAGTACTTTGATTTCACAAAAATAAGAGGTCTTTTTTGCTGAGGTGGAAAGTAGTGTTTCGGTTTATACAGATTAACTAGAGAAGAACCACAAGTTCAGGGTCAAAGAGCCAAGATTTTTATCCTCTCCCTGAACCAGCTACCAGACTATTCAGAAGATAATGATTGGTGTTTATAGTTACTAAATTGGCAAGTTTGAAAGATAGTAAAGATGGAAGGGATTTCGTCTTTGAAAAGAGGCCACCAGAGGCAGGGTACTGCTCCATCTGCCTGTCGAAGTCTTCATGTTCCCCAACCATTGTGTCCTGGTTGGTAACTAACTAAGCAAATGCAAGTTAAGATTCTGTCTTGGCATACTATACACAATAAAGCAAACCAAAAACAAAAATGTTAGGTGACAAGATTTAAGTTCTGGGCTTTGGTTTTGGTTAGTTCAATGCAGCCAAGAGCCAGGGCCAGGGGTCCAGACAAAGTTGAGGACTAACTGCACCTGGGAAACTGCACCTGGGAAACTTCAGCACCTGGACCTGGGAAACATTAGCAACTGAATCAACTCTGCAATCTCAATGTCAACTTTTTTTAAGATTTTATTTATTTATTTGACAGAGAGAGATCACAAGTAGACAGAGACGCAGGCAGAGAGAGAGAGGGAAGCAGGCTCCCTGCTGAGCAGAGAGCCTGATGCGGGACTCGATCCCAGGACCCTGAGATCATGACCTGAGCCAAAGGCAGCAGCTTAACCCACTGAGCCACCCAGGTGCCCCTCAATGTCAACTTTTAAGGGAAAGTGTTCTCCTCACTCTCCCACCTTTGAGACCAGAGTCTAGATGCTAATGGTGCCATTTCATACCTAATAGCAGAATATATATATATATGTGTATATATATATATATATATATATTATATCCTGATAAGGATGCTGTGCAAATAACTACCAAGGTTCTGGAGACCTCATAAATTCATACAAACCTGTTGGGAAACACTGTGTCCATAGGTCTCAAACTCATAGAAAGTTTTCTGCTTTCTACTCCTGGGAATTTGTCTTAAGGAAAAAAATTCTAAAATGAGAATAAAACTTATGCAAAATGCATTTATTGCAGCATTATTTTACAAAAATAGCAATAGGAGCTATTCTACTCATACAGGATAGCAAGGCATTAAATTATGATCCATCCACAGCTATGTATAGAAGAATGAAACTCGACCATTCTCTTACACCGTACACAAAGATGAACTCAAAATGGATGAAAGACCTCAATGTGAGACAGAAATTCATCAAAATCCTAGAGGAGAACATAGGCAGTAACCTCTTTGTCATTAGCCACAGCAACTTCTTTCAAGACAGTCTCCAAAGGCAAGGCCAAAAATGAACTACTAGGACTTCATCAAGATCAAAAACTTCTGCACATCAAAGGAAACAGTCAACAAAATGAAGAGGCAACCTATGGCAAACAAAACAAAGAGGCAGCCCATATTTGCAAATGACATTACAGACAAAGGGCTGATATCCAAGATCTATAAAGAACTTCTCAAACTCAACACCCAAAAAACAGATAATCAAGTCAAAAAATGGACACAAGACATGAACAAATACTTCTCCAATGAAGCCATACAAATGGCTAGCAGACACATGAAAAAATATTCATCATCATTAGCCATCGGGGAAATTCAAATCAAAACTACATTGAGATATCACCTTACACCAATTAGAATGGCCAAAATTAACAAGACAGGAAGCAATGTGTGTTGGAGAGCATGTGGAGAAAGGGGAACACTCTTACAGTGTTGGTGGGAACGCAAGTTGGTGCAGCCACTTTGAAAAACAGTGCAGAGATTCCCCCCAAAATTAAGAATAGAGCTATTCTGTGACCCAGCAGCTGCACTACTGGGTATTTACCCCAAAGATAGAGATGTAGTGAAAAGAAGGGCCTCATGCACCCCAATTTCATAGCAGCAATGTCCACAATAACCAAACTGTGGAGAGAGCCAAGATGCCCTTCAACAAATGAATGGATAAAGAAGATGTGGTCCATATATACAGTGGAATATTACTCAGCCATCAGAAAGGATGAATACCCAAGTTTTGTATCAACATGGACAGGACTGGAGGAGATTATGCTGAGTGAAATAAGTCAAGCAGAGAAAGTCAATTATACATGGTTTCACTTACTTGTGGAACATAAGGAACAACATGGAGGACATTAGGAGAAGGAAAGGAAAAGTGAAGGGGGGGAACTGAAGGAGGAGATGAACCATGAGAGACTGTGGACTCCGAGAAACAAACTGAGGGTTTTAGGGGGCAGGGATTGAGGGGATGGGTAAGCCTGGTGGTGGGTATTGAGGAGGGCACATATGGCATGGAGCACTGGATATTATATGTAAACAATGAATCTTGGAATACTACGTCAAAAACTAATGATGTACTGTATGGTGACTAACAAAACACAATAAAAATTTTTTTAAAAAGCTATGGTCAGGGCGCCTAGGTGGCTCAGTGGGTTAGGCCTCTGCCTTCAGCTCGGGTCATGATCTCAGGGTCCTGGGATCAAGCCCCACATTGGGCTCTCTGCTCAGCAGGGAGCCTGCTTCCCCCTCTCTCTCTGCCTGGCTCTCTGCCTGCTTGTGATCTCTCCTCCTTGTCAAATAAGCAAATAAAGTCTTTTAAAAAAAATTTTTTTTAAAGTTATGGTCCATTCACACAACAAAATGATATTTATCAATTAAAATTATTATAAACACTGTATCATGTAGAAAAGCATTTGAAATATGGTTAAGGAGAAAAATCAGAAGAAAAAATACATGGTATAACTATATCTGTTAAGCAATTATGCAAGCCTATGGATGAAGACTGGATCATCATATGAAAAATAATTTATTAAGATGAGTAGATTGTGTTAACTGTAAAAACTGAATGATTTCAAATCTTCAAGGAAAGAAAATTCTAACACTATTTAAACAATCCCAGAAAGAAGGAAAACATCCCAATTCATTTACAAAAGCACTAATACTAAAACCGGAACAAGACAGCTCTAGAAAAGAAAGCTATGTAATCTTATTTCTCTTATGAAAGCTGATGTAAAAATGATAAATAAAATATTAGCAAATTGAATCATCAATATATTAAACAAATACTACAGCCAACTTGGGTTAATTCCCAAAATACAAGGATGATTCAGTAACAGGAAATCTGTTCATATAATTCTCCATATTAATAGGTCAAATGAGGAAAAACACATGATATCATCTCAAGCGAGGCTGCCAAAGCATGTGTTAAAATAAACATGACAGTTATTCCTGATTTAAAATAATATTTAAGGAGTGCCTGAGTGGCTCAGTCAATTGGGTTCCTGCCTTTGTCTCGGATTGTGGTCCTGGGTCAGGCTCCCTGCTCTTCGGGAAGTCTGCTTCTCCCTCTCCCTGTGACCTGCCTCCCTGCTTCTCTTGTTCACTCTCATTCCCTCTCTCTCTCAAATGAATTAAAAAATCTAAAAAAATAAAATAATATTTTAATTCTTAGGAAAGTAGTCACTTTCTCAATATCATATGTATATTCCCATGTGTATATAATTTTTCCCTTATGTATATAGTTATGGGTCATTCAGAATTATAAAAATGCAGCAACAGGGGTGCCTGTGTGGCTCAGTCAGTTAAGCACCCAATTCTCAATCTCAGCTCAGGCCTTTATCTAAGGGTCATGAGTTCAAGCCCTACACTTTTTTTTTTTTAAGATTTTATTTATTTATTTGACAGACGGAGATCACAAGTAGGCAGAGAAGTAGGAAGAGAGAGAGGAGGAAGCAGGCTCCCTGCTGAGCAGAGAGCTCGATGCGGGCCTTGATCCGAGAACCCTGGGATCGTGACCTGAGCCAAAGGCAGAGGCTTTAACCCACTGAGCCACCCAGGTGCCCCAAGCCCCACACTTTAAAGAAAGAAAGAAAGAAAAAGAAAAGAAAATGCAGCAATAATTATTTGATCCGATGAGTTCCTTGAAGATTAAGTAGGTATAATGACCTTTCAAAGGCTCAAAGGCAAGCCCTGGTATCACAGCATGCTGGCCTTTGAAGGTTGCATCTTCAGGTCCAAGTTACTTTACCCTGTAACCATTAGGATGCTTTGAGCTGCAATTAACCCCATTCTCAGTATTTTCCAATAGGTTCCCATGGCATAGATGGGAAATTCCCTTCTGCAGCCTCTAGGGACCCACTCTCCCTCTCACCACCAAGCTCCATCTCACTCAGCTGTACCGGCCTCCCAGGTTTTTTCTAAAGCACACAAAGCAGTTTCTTGCTCGGGACCTTTGAACTTGCTGCTCCCCCTGTCTGGAAAGTTTTATCCTCCAAAGTTTTAATGGCTGGCTCCCTCACATTATTCACTTTCCTGACCAAACAGCATGCCTCTCAGAGCCATGACCACCCAACAACACTCCCTATCTCACACTCTACTTGATTACTTGACATCACAGTACACATTCACGTGGTATTCCCTCTGCTACCACAAATGACGTTTCAAGAGGGAAGGCACTCTGACCAGATCGTTCACTGCTACACAGCCAGTACCTCGGACAGCACCTGGCACATAGTAGCTGCTAAGTAGAAACAGGGTAAATACGTTGCTAGAGCAAGAGGAACTCTGACTCACACAGATGTAAACATTAAGGAACTTATTTTCTCACAAGGCTAAATCCCCAAGGTTTTTATCTCTCTTTCTCTGCAGTTCTCTGGGTTCTTCCCTCTTTTGAATGTCAGCTTTGTCCTCATACAAAGGTTGCACTTGTAGTCTCAGGACGATGGCAGCAGCAACCGGAACAATGTGCCTTCTCTCTCATGTTCATTTGAAAGAGAAGAAGGCTCTCCTCTTGTGTTTTTCAGAATTGTCTCAAGATGACACATAGGGACACCTGGGTGGCTCAGATGCCTGGGTTAAGCATCTGCTGTCAGCTCAGGTCATGATCCCAGGGTCCTAGGATTGAGTCCCACATCAGGCTCTTTGCTTAGTGGGGAGCCTGCCTCTCCCTCTCCCTCTGCCTGCCATTACCCCTGCTTGTGCGCACTCTCTCTGACAAACAAATAAATGAAATCTTTAAAAAAAAAAGACATTAAAAAAAATTACAGCCCCTATCATAGAATAAAAGCCATTCCCTTCAGTCTGATTGAGCCTCCTTAGTTCACATGCCCACCCCAAACCAGACCCTGAAAAGGAGGCTCGAGCTTCAAGGTTGGCTCACGTGAATTAGGACCCACCACTGGAGAAGAGCTGGAGTCAGCCTCCACTGCCTCCCATGGGTATGAGGAAGGTGTGGATGGATCCTTGTCCTAGATAGACAACTAACGGGAATTGCTACAGTCTCTGACTTCAGGGGAACTCCTCAAACCCCTGGAAACTTTTCCAGAGTAATTGGCCTCTTGGAATCTTGAAACATGATCATTTCCTTGGGATATTTCTTGAGTTAAATAGCATTCTTAAATCAGGGAGCTGCCTCCAGAAGAGCCTGAGCACTGGGAGAAAGGGAACCAAATATATCATTTTCACGGGAAAGAAAAGGAGATGGAAACAGCAATCCAAAACACATTTCACAGGAGAGCATTTCTTGCAAATTGGTATCAAAACACAAAGCATATACAAAATACAATATTCTTCCATAGAAATTAAAGATCACTTAATTCATATTTAGGCAACGTGAATAGAGACAGCAATTCAGCCCAGGAGAACATATTTTGTCAGCCAAATGAGCAAGGTTGTAAATTACTGAGAATGTATCACTAGTCAGATATCCTGAACTGGTCAACAAATAGTTTGACTATGAAGTTGCTCAGGGCACAGCTTGCATCTAGGTGATTTACTAGGGAACAGACCCACAAGGAGACATTGAGAATCACTAGGCAATACTGAAGTGTTATCTGTGCTTTGAACAATATTACAATATCCTATATCACTCACCACAAAAGCACAAACTAACTTCTAACAGATCACCCCAAAAGATATTCAATCATTTTTTTACATTATGACTCCTTCACTGAGAAGCTTTACATCCCATATAATTATTTTCTTTTTAATTAGCTTTTGAGTTGTTGCTTAATATACTAAAAAATTAGAGGGGGTGACTATTTCACATGCCTTGAAAATGCTGTTTTCTCAACATTAGATACAGTAACACTATTATCAGTTGGACTCCTTCCCCTACTCCCCACACTCAGGCCTGCAAACAATGCAAAGCCAAGACAAGCCTTTTATTTCTAACACAGAGAAGACAAGACTTTGAGTGTAACTTTCTTGCTTCTCTCTAACCGTCCCGCAAGGTCATCTTCTTCAAAAGGGCTTCTGCTTACTCACATGACATGAGCCCCAACATTATCCAGCATTTATAAGTTCTTTCATGAAAAACATCCACTAATTTTTCAATGGATGAAAGGAAAATTAAGACTTGAAGATGTACAATGTTGCATGAATGGCTTAGAAAGTATACACAAGTTACCCCAGAACACACCCCCAGAAAGGGACAGAACTAAAAGCAGACTCTAGTAATGACTACTCCCCTCCAGGGCTCCTCTGCTCCAACAGGGCTTCTACTGTGGAAAGATTGTCCCTCAGCCAGGCAGCCGGGTTCCTTTCAGGTGTGTCTTGCTTATACAAACAGTAGGCTCCCAGTCATATGCTTTAGGAAAGCACAGATTTAGCTGTGAGGTTTCTTTCATCTAAAACAAAGGTCTAGTGAAGATTTAAATACCCATAAGGACATACAGGTACATATCCATAAGGTTATACATAGACATACTCAAAACAAATTTGCTGAAAAGTGGATATAGTCAATAATATTATAATCACCTTGTATGGTGACAGGTGGCAGCCATACTTGTGAGGACCATAGCATAACCTACAAGAGAAGCTGAATCATGATGTTGTATACCTGAACTATTGTGACACTGTGTGTCAACTATACTCAAAGAAAAAATATTTTGGGGGGGGCGATGCCTGGGTGGCTCAGTCATTTGAGCAGCTGCCTCTTGATTTTGGTTCAGGTCGTGATCTCAGGGTCCTGGGATCCTGCCCTGTGCCAGGGCTCAGCACGGAGTCTCCTTGAGGATTCTCTCTCTCCCTCTACCCTTACCCCCCTCATATGTGCACTCGCTCTCTCTCTCTCTCAAATAAATAAATAAATACCTCTTTTAAAAAATCTTTAAGTTGCTCAAAGGAATCATAGCTATTCCTAGTTCTGAGATATGAGAGAACTTTCTCCCACCAGCGCATATTAAGTATGTGAAATAGTTGACTGGAGCTCCACTCCATTTCCATAGAAAGTACAAGATTAATTATTTAGGCTATGGCAGCCATCTAGCAATCAGGAGATAAGGTTGATGTGATGAGGACAGCAGAGTGATAAGATGAAAGTCCCTGGGTCCCATTGTTCCACTAAGTTAACCAATCTTCAGACTTCTAGTTGTGTGACTTTATAAAATATTTTCCTTGTTTAAGCCACTGTTAGTACAGTTTCCATTAGTTACATTCCCATCCCACCTGACACATACAATGAGACCAGTAGAGTAGAATCCCACATTGAATTCACTTAAACTAAAATATTCATGCATTTAGATCAGGAAGTTCAGAAGCACCATTATTTGAGTGGGTTCGTGAACACATTGTTGATAATATTTCTGAGCAGCTAATTCTGGAGAGACTCATGGAAACAGAGATAAAATCTAAGCCTCACTCCAGCCAATAATTTGACCCCCTTTTTCCTCTTAATCAACAAAACTAATTCACATAAAATGGTTTGCAATTCATATTTGTTGATCTTAGTTTGTACCAGCCACTATATTGAGTACTTTATGCATATCATCTTTTTTAATCCCCATAATAATCTTATGAAATAAGAAATATTATCATTCCTTTCTTATAAATGAGGAAAGTCAAACTGAAAGTGGCCATCAGACTTCCGTCTTGCCATAAATCTCTTCTGTGTTATAATCTTCATCCTTTGTTGTAATCTCTTATGAGTAATGAAATACACAAGTATCAGGAAGTAAAAGAAAGGAACAGAAAGTGAGAGTCTCCAATAATCCAATGATAGAATAAATTCATCAGCGCTTAGGCAAATAAAGCCATTCAGAACTTAGAATAAGGTAATGTGGAAAAACCGACTTTACATAAATTTCTTCCAATACTATTATCCAAGTTCTCTCCAGCAGGCTCGGAGTGGGTTTCTATCACAGTGTCCCATGACTAGATACTGGGAAAGTTCCCTTCAGAAAGGATACCTACCTGTTAATGAAAAATTCTGCAGTCTTTTCCAGACTTTCCCCTAGACAATTAATCTTCGAATTCATGTTCATAAGTTGTCGATCATATGTCATCAATGGTAATGAAATCCACATCATTAAAATATAAAACTTTTAAACTACATCTGTAGAAAGAAAGGACAAAGACAACAAAAGGCATGTTTGTTTACTTTGGAATAACATAGTAACTCTGCACTATTTAGTCAACTCTCCAAGTAAACCATGATTTCTATTATTCATAACCCTGACATTTGATCAAAGTAAGCTACCAGGAAAACTAAATGTGGCTTATATCTCCATGCTCTTTTCCCTGGTAGTTAAGCCAAACACAAATTTCATTATCTGGTTTCTAGTCACAATAATGAGTCAGATTGTTCCAAAATCTCAAGACATCACAGCCAAGGATTTTTGAGAGGGGCTGTAAGTGAATCTGAAGAAACAGAAAACAGTAGTAATGGCAATGGTTTTTAGGACGAGTTTGTCAAGTGAAGGGGAAAAGTAAAGGTTGTGAGTAGGGATTTTTCAAAGCAGTAATATAATTCTATAATCTCTCCTCTTGAAAATTGTCACTCAAACTCACTAAGGTTCCAGGATAGCTTTAGGATAACGTAGTGTCATAGCAGGTTTTCCAGCTCTCCATAAAGAATATTCTGTGGCGGGTTTCATTACTTTTTCTGTTTAGAAAAGCAACAACAATCGTTGCTTAGGGGTTACCACTTGAATTCATTTTCTTTATAGGGGATGAAGAAAAATGCCTAAATAGTCCTTGCATGGAGATATCATTTGCTGATGAGGGGGAAAGCTATAGGACTAAACATACTCCAGGAATGTGCTAGTAAAGCCATCAGAGAGGAATATAAGACCCAGATAAAGTCAACATATTTAATCACGTATTTACGTCCATAACCAAGACCATCAAGGGACAAGTGGAATCATGGCATGCATTTTACAGACATCTTCCAGCAACAACCCCATAAAAATGGGTAATGTTAGCTCCATTTCACTGGAGAAGAGAGTAATAAACTACCAAGAGTGATATTAAAAATCTCTATCATTGTCTATCCTATCTATCATATTTCAATACACAACAAAAACACTTGACACATACTTCCTAATCATCATTGCACAAATATTAAAATGATTCAAGGATTGAGATTTAGTAGAATGAATAATATGTACTGCTTTATCAAAAACATTTTTAATTTAAACTGACATTATTTTTTAGACTGAAAATATGTGTGGATGAAAATGGCAGTGACTACCACTGTATTATAGTTTGGTCCTAGTGCCTTAATTCATACTAAGATGCCAGCACCCTATGTCTCACTGACCCTATGTTACCAGTGGAAATGTCAATACATTGAGAGCAAATGACACCCTAGTGTTATTCTGAAAAGAAGGTTTACCTTGCCAATTCCTAAAAGGATCCCAGGGTCCAAAGGCCACACTTTGAAAAGCACCACCCTACAAAAAAGATAGCAGAACTGAAACTAGAAGGAGGTGGGAAGGAAGAAAGGGAGAGAGAGAGAGAGAAATTTGATTTCTGGTTAATTTGTTCCTAGAATTCAGTCATTTTTCTACCTAAACTTACTCATGGCAGAACTGAAACTAGAAGGAGGTGGGAAGGAAGAAAGGGAGAGAGAGAGAGAGAAATTTGATTTCTGGTTAATTTGTTCCTAGAATTCAGTCATTTTTCTACCTAAACTTATTCATGGCAGAACTGAAATAAATACATCCCAACACACTTTCAATAAAGCAATCACTAGCTTTTGTTAGTGGTTATGAAGTCAGTAATATACGGACTGGCACCAATTACTGATCTTTCTTTCTAAACCTCAAAATCAAATCTCTGTAGTTTTTAAGAAAAGCTGTTTTAGGGCGCCTGGGTGGCTCAGTGGGTTAAGCCGCTGCCTTCGGCTCAGGTCATGATCTCAGGGTCCTGGGATCGAGTCCCGCATCGGGCTCTCTGCTCAGCGGGGAGCCTGCTTCCCTCTTTCTCTGCCGACCTCTCTGTCTACTTGTGATCTCTCTCTGTCAAATAAATAAATAAAATCTTTAAAAAAAAAAAAAGAAAAGCTGTTTTAGTTGAAAGAATGGTTTTTACATTAGATGATCAGTCTGTTAACAGTATTGGGTTTTATATAAATTTCGAAAAATGTATTGCCCTGCAATATGGGCAATACATTGTAATGATTGTGATACGGTATTGGGAACTACCAAAAACTTAAGTTTACTCTATCAGTGAATGGAAAAAAAAATTGAGCAGCACAAAGTGCTAGATAGAAATTGTTTTCAGTCTTCTTAACCCCCTTCAGGAACTTTGGATTGCTCTTGGCATAAAATTCAAATGCTTTAGTGCACTTTAGGGTCAAATGCTATGTATGCTCTGGCTCTGCTCCTTGCTCTTTCTTTATTCAGGTCATCCATCTTCTCAAAGCCTTTACTGTAACTACACGAACAAATTATCAGACCAAATTAAAAAAATATTCTAGAAAGATAAGTGATAGATTTTATTTACATATCATATATGTTATATTTGGAGAAAAAGAACCTAAATCTTATAAGTCTTTTCCTTTTCTTAAAAAATTAACATATTTACATTATTTCAAAAGCAAACCAATAGTGAAAGTCTTTCTCCTGTCCCATCTGCTCTTACCCAGACAGGTAACCACTTGTGTTAATTTCTTACTTGTCCTTAATATCTCATTTGGCAAATAAATCTTATTTTTCCCTCTTTTTTATTACAAAAAAAGGTAATTATACTGTATAAACTCTCTTTAATATTGCTTTTTTCACTTATTTTGGAGATCTCACTTTATCAGTTCTTAGAGATTTCCCTCATCCTTCATTACTAGCTGCATGGTATGCAATAGTGACTTCCTTATGTAATAAATACCCTGTTGCTTCCAGTCTTCTGCTATCCCAAACTATGCTGTAACCAATAACTGAACACATATATGATGGCTTCTTAAACCCAGCCTTTCACCTCCTGGCCAGGAAGAAAGTATAAGCATACTTGTATTCTAACCCCATGACCAAAAATGTGATTCCTTAGTTTCCAAACATTCATCCTAGAACTCCAAGGAGCTTAATTTGAAACTGAATGCTGGCAACTTGATTTATATAAAATTACATAATTGTGCAAACAAGAGAAACCAACTCTGATGGACTTAAGTGAAAAGAGAAGCAAGGCTGGAGGCTAGGCTCAGATATCAACCAAAGCAAGAATGACCTGGTTAGGGAGACACTAGTCACAGGCCACCACAGACATTGTAACACTGACTAGCTCTGCTTGGGCTTCCCCCATTGGACACCAGATGTGCACAGTGGGGTCCTCATTACTGAATTATGAAACTTTGCATCTTCTAGAGGCATCACTCCAGATCCTAAAGCCCAGCAAAGTGGCAGGAGATGAGCTCTGTGGATTTTCCCATGAGTAGGTAGGGGATTGAGATGTTGGCAGTCAAAAACCCAATGAATGTATACCAAATAGAAACCAGTAGCATGGCCAAAATTGGAACCCAGGTCTCATGGACATGAGTGAGTTGTTCTCCCCTCCATTTAGTATCTTATTTTGTCTCAGTGAAGAAAGCACCTCCACAAACTTGTCCCCAACTAGAATGCAGATTCTCTGGCAGCTCTGATGATACCATTAGTGAAAGTTGATAGATTCTCCATAACAGGTGACCAGGAATAGACATTCTTTCCCTCTTTTCTATTAAGATTAGCTATTTCCAATTAATTTTTACCCTGTAGGGATCTAGATGTGCCCTTGTTTGTAGAGAGCCCTGGCTGATAAATGTCAAATAAACCAACTCCCAACTTCAGTCTCATAAAGTTATACCCACTCAGAGCTTAAAGGGACTCTGCCAAGGCATTGGTCCAATGTTTCTTTTTTTTTTTTTTTCAATTATTTTATCATGGAAACATACATATTATACAAAATTTACCATCTTAACCATTTTTAAGCATACTGTTCAGTGGTCTAAAGTGCGTTCATACTACTGTGCAACTACCACCATCATCGGTATCCGTAACTCTTTTCATCTTATAAAACTGAAACTTCATACTCATTAAACAATAACTCCATATTTCTCCCTCTCTCCAGTCCCCTGACAACCACCATTCTGTTTTGAGTCTCTATAATTTTGACTGGTTTAGTAACAAGAGGCAAAGAAGGACACTATATAATAATAAAGGGGACAATCCAACAAGAAGATATAACAATTGTAGATGTTTATGTACCCAACATGGGAGATCCCAAATACATAAAACAGTTAATAACAAACATAAAGGAATTAATCCATAGTAATATAATAACAGTAGGGCACTTTAACAGCCTACTTCCTTCAATGGACAGATCATCCAAACAGAAAATCAGTAAGGAAATGGTGGCTTTGAATGACACACTGGACCAGATGGATTTGATAGACATATTCAGAACATTCCATCCTAAAACAGCAGAATACACATTCTTTTCAAGTGCACATGGATCACTCTCCAGAAGAGATCACAAATTAGGCCACAAAACAAGTCTCAACAAATTCAAAATAACTGAAGTCATACCACGCACTTTTTCTGAACACAACACTATATAACTAGAAGTAAACTATAAGAAAAAAATCTAGAAAAAGCACACATACATGGAGGTTAGATAACATGCTATTAAACAAAGAATGGGTCAACAAAGAATTCAGAAATTAAATGAAAACACAATAGTCTGGGAGAGGAGTAAAATGACGAGGAGTAGGAGACCATAATTTCAATAGGTCCCAGGAATTCAGCTAGTTATCAAACCATTTTGAACAACTACAAACTCAACAGGAGATCAAAGAAAAGAATAGCCCAACTCTAGAAACAGAAAAGCGACCACTTTCTGGAAGGTAGGACGTGCAGAGAAGTGAATATGAGTTATCATATGGGAAGAGAGACCATGGTGGGGGGGGGGGGGGGCGTGGAGAGTGGCTCCCGGCAAGCAGTAGAGCAGTGGAGCACAAAATCAGAACTTTTAGAAGTCGGCTCTACTGAGGGATATCACTACAGATGCTAAGTGGGGTGGGGGGGTGGGGGAGTATAACCCTCTTTGGGACAGTGTGGCCTCAGGTCCCTTGGGGTAACAGAAACAATGGGGGTGTCTGAGTGTGGCAGAACTCCCAAGTATTGGAGTTGGAGAGCCGGCTACAAAGACAGACCCAAGGGATGCCTGGGTGGCAGAGAGACTATGCATCTTCCTTTAGCTGGGGTCATGATCCCAGGGTCCTGGAATGAGTCCCATGAGGCTCCTTGCTCAGCAGGGAAGGCTGCTTCTCCCTCTGCCTGCCAGTCCCCACCCCCTCCCCACCCGCTTATTCTCTCTCTCTCTCTCTCTGACAAATAAATAAATAAATAATCTTTAAAAAAAAAAAAAAAAAGACAGAGCCTAGGAGTGATCTCTCAGCTCAGGGTTACCTTAAACTGTGATCCGAGGCACAGTTGGGCCACTACTCTCCAAGCAGAGATCCCACAAGCAGCAGATCTGGGGAGATCTGGAGGAAGTGGCCTGGAGGCATGGCAGGAATCTGCTGGGTTTGGAGACTTCAAACAGGGCCATGCACCAGAGATAGAAACACTCGGTCACAGGTTGGGTGAGCTCGGAGTGCTGCTGGAGACCAGGGAGATGGGAGTGATTGACTGCTTTTCTCTGAGGATGCACTGAGGACTGGGGTCCCAAGCTCTTGGCTCCTTGGGGTGAGAGACTGGGAGGCTGCCATTTTCATACCCACCCTCCAAAGCTGTATGGAAAGCATTTAGGGAACAAAAGCTCCCCAGAGTGAAACAGAGCAAATTACTTAGCCTGGCCCCTGGAAAGGGCAGTATAATTCCACCTCGGACAAAGACATTTGAGAATCACTGAAACAGGCCCCTCCCTCAGAAGATCATCCAGCCAAGACCAAGTCTACCAATCAATGAGAACTGTAGAACTCCAGAGCCAAGGGGAAAGCAACACATAGAATTCATGGCTTTTTTTCCCAATGTTCTTTAGTCTTCCAAAGATAAATTTTTTTAATTTTATTTTTTTCTTATTCTATTTTTTAAAAATTTCCCTCTTTCCTATTTTAACCTTTTTTAAAAACTATTCTCTTATTAATACTTTTTAAAAATATTTTTAATCTTTATTTTTATAGTCATATTCTATCCCTTCATTGTATTTATTTTCTTATTTTCTGTATATATTTAAGTTTTTCTTTCTTTAAAATTTGGGAGGCATTTTCTTCTAACAGACTAAAGTGCACCCAAAATCAAGTGTATGGCTCTGCTTTATTCACCAGCATATATATGTATACTTTTATTTTTTCTTTCTTCTCCCCTGGTTTCAGGTCTCTTCTGACTTGGTTAGTGTATATTTTTCTGAGGTCATTGCTAGCCTTTTAGTATTTTGTTCTATCATTCACCTATTCCTCTCTGGAAAAAATGACAAGGTAGAAAAACTCACCTCAAAAAAAAAAGAATAAGAGGCAGTACTGACAGCTAGTGACCTAATCAATACAAATATTAGTAAGATGTCAGACCTAAAGTTCAGAATGATGGTTATAAAGATACTAGCTGGGCTTGAAAAAAAAGCATAAAAGATACTAGAGAATCCCTTTCTGGAGAAACAAAATCCCTTTCTGGGGAAATAAAAGAATGAAAATCTAACCAAGTTGAAATCAAAAAAGCTATTAATGAGGTGCAATCAAAAATGGAGGTTCTTGGGCACCTGGGTGGCTTGGTGGGTTAAAGCATCTGCCTTCGGCTCGGGCCATGATCCCAGGGTCCTGGGATCGAGCCCCACATGGGGCTTTCTGCTCTGCAGGAAGCCTGCTTCCTCCTCTCTCTCTGCCTGCCTCTCTGCCTAGTTGTGATTTTTCTCTGTCAAATAAATAAAATATTTGAAAAAAAAAATGGAGGCTCTTACTACTAGGATAAATGAGGCAGAAGAGAGAATTAGTAATATGGAAGACCAAATGATGGAGAATAAAGAAGCTTAGAAAAAGAGATATAAGCAACTACCGGACCACGAGGGGAGAATTCAAGAGATAAGTGATACCAGAAGACAAAATAATATTAGAATAATTGGGATCCCAGACAAAGAAGAAAGTGGGGAGGCAGAACATATGTTGGAGCAAATTATAGCAGAGAATTTCACTAATTTGGCAAAGGCGGCAAGCATCAAAATCCAGGAGGCACAGAGAACCCCCCTCAAAGTCAATAAAAATAGGTCCACACCCCATCATCTAATAGTAAAACTTACAAGTCATAGAAACATATAATGGTAGAAATATTTGATTGGCAGCAGACATATCCACAGAGAACCTGGCAGGACATAAAGGACTAGTATGATATATTCAGAGCACTAAATGAGAAAAATATGCAGCCAAGAACACTATATCCAGCTAAGTTATCATTGAAAATAGAAGGAGAGATAAAAAGCTTCCAGGACAAACAAAAAATAGAAATATTTTCAAACACCAAACCAGCCCTATTGAAAGGGGTCCTCTAAGCAAAGAGAGAGCCTAAAAGTAGTAGACCAGAAAGGAACAGAAGCAGTATACAGTAACAGTCACCTTACGGGCAATACAATGACACTAAATTCATATCTTTCAATAGTTACCCTGAATGTAAATGGGCTAAATGCCCCAATCAAAAGACACAGGGTATCAGAATGGATTAAACAAACAAAACCCATCTATATGCTTTCTACAAGAAACTCATTTCAGATCTAAAGACACCTCCAGATTTAAAGTGAAAGTGTGGAAAACAATTTACCATGCTAATGGACATCAGAAGAAAGCTGGGGTGGCAATCCTTATATCAGATAAATTAGATTTTAAGCCAAAGACTATAATAAGAGATGAGGAAGGACACTATATCATACTTAAACGGTCTGTCCAATAAGAAGATCTAACGATTTTAAATATCTATGCCTCTAACATGGGAGCAGCCAACTACATAAACCAATTAATAACAAAATCAAAGAAACACATCGACAATAATACAATAATAGTAGGAAAATTTAAGACCTGCCTCACTGAAATGGACAGATCATCTAAGCAAAAGATCAACAAGGAAATGAAGGCCTTAATGACACACTGGACCAGATGGACATCACAGATAGATTCAGAACATTCCATCCCAAAGCAACAGAATACACATTCTTCTCTAGTGCACATGGAACATTCTCTAGAATAGATCACATCCTGGGTCACAAATCAGGTTTCAACCAGTACCAGAAGATTGGGATCATTCCCCGCATATTTTCAGACAACAATGCTTTGAAACTAGAACTCAACCATAAGAAGAAAGTTGGAAAGAACCCAAATACATGAAGGCTAAAGAGCATCCTACTAAAGAATGAATGGGTCAACCGGGAAATTAAAGAAGAATTTTTAAAAATTCATGGAAACAAAAGAAAATGAAAACACAACTGTTCAAAAGCTTCGGGATACAGCAAAGACGGTCTGGAGAGGAAAGTGTATAGCAATAAAAGCCTCTCTCAAGAAACAAGAAAGGTCTCAAATATACAACCTAACCCTACACCTAAAGAGCTGAAGAAAGAACAGCAAAGAAAGCCTAAACCCAGCAGGAGAAGAGAAATAATAAAGATCATAGGAGAAATCAATGAAATAGAAACAAACAAACAAACAACAACAAAAAAAGTAGAACAAACCAATGAAACTAGGAACTGGTTCTCTGAAAGAATTAATAAGATTGATAAGCCCCTGGCCAGACTTACCAAAAAGAAAAGAGAAAGGACCCAAATTAATAAAATTATGAATGATGGAGGAGAAACCACAACCAACACCAAAGAAATACAAACAATTACAAGAACATATTATGAGCAACTATATGCCAGCAGATTTGACAGTCTGGAAGAAATGGATGCATTCCTAGAGACACATAAACTACCACAACTGAACCATGAAGAAACAGAAAACATGAACAGACCCATAACCAGTAAGGAGATTGAAGCAGTCCTCAAAAATTTCCAAAAAAAACAAGAGCCCAGGGCCAGAAGGCTTCCCAGGGGAATTCTACCAAACATTTAAAGAAGAATGAATACCTATTCTCCTGAAACTGTTCCAAAAAATAGAAATTGAAGGAAAACTTCCAAACTCATTTTATGAAACCAGCATTACCTTGATCCCAAAACCAAAGACCCCATCAAAAAAGAGATTTACAGACCAATATCCTTGATGATCACAGATGCGAAAATTCTCACCAAAATACTAGCCAACAGGGTCCAACAGTACATTAAAAGGATTACTCACCACGACCAAGTGGGATTTATTCCAGGGATGCAAGATTGGTTCAACATCTGCAAATCAACCAATGTGATACAATACATTCATAAAAGAAAGAACAAGAACCATATGATACTCTCAATAGATGCTGGAAAAGCATTTGACAAAGTACAGCATCTCTATCTATCCCTACATCTATCTATCTATCTATCTATCCTTACATCTATCCCTACTCTTCACAGTGTGGGGATAGAGGATACATACCTCAACATCATCAAAGCTATCTGTGAAAAACCCACAGCGAATATCATTCTCAATGGAGAAAAACGGAGAGCTTTTCCACTAAGGTCAGGAACATGGCAAGGCTGTCCACTATCACCACTGCTATTCAACATAGTACTAGACGTCTTAGCCTCAGCAATCAGACAACAAAAAGAAATAAAAGGCATCCAAATCAGCACAGAAGAAATAAAACTCTCACTCTTTACAGATGACATGATACTTTATGTGGAAAACCCAAAAGACACCACTCCAAAATTGTTAGAACTCATATAGGAATTCAGTAAAGTGTCAGGATATAAAATCAATGCACAGAAATCAGTTGCATTTCTATACACCAACAACAACACAGAGGAAAGAGAAATTAAGGAGTCAATCCCATTTACTATTATACCCAAAACCATAAGATACTTAGTAATAAACCTAACTAAAGATACAAAGAGTCTGAACTCAGAAACTATTAAGTTCTCATGAAAGAATTTGAGGAAGACACGAAGAATTAGAAAAAACATTCTATGTTCACGGATTGGAAGAACAAATATTGTGAAAATATCTATGCTACTTAGAGCAATCTACACATCTAATGCAATCCCTATCAAAATACCATTGATTTTTTTAAAAGAAATGGAACAAATAATCCTAAAATTTATATGGAACCAGAAAAGACCTCGAATAGCCAAACAAATGTTGAAAAAGAAAACCAAAGTTGGCGGCATCACTATTCCAGACTTCAAGCTCTATCACAAAGCTGTCATCATCAAGACAGTATGATACTGGCACAAAAACAGACATATAGATCAATGGAACAGAATAGAGAGCCCAGAAATAGACTCTCACCTCTATGGTCAACTAATCTTCAATGAAGCAGGAAAGAATGTCCAATGGAAAAAAGACCACCTCTTCAACAAAGGGTGTTGGGAAAACTGGACAGCCACGTGCAGAAGAATGAAACTGGACCATTTCCTTACACCACACACAAAAATAGACTCCAAATGGACGAAAGACCTCAATGTCAGAAAGGAATCCATCAAAATCCTTGAGGAGAACATGGGCAGCAACGTCTTCGACCTCAGCCTCAGCAACTTCTTCCCAGAAACATCACCAAAGGCAAGGGAAGCAAGGGCAAAAATGAACTACTGGGACTTCATCAAGATCAAAAGCTTTTGCAAAACAAAGGAAATAGTCAACAGAACCAGACAGAACAACTGCCGGAATGGGAGAAGATATCCGCAAGTGATATATCAGATAAAGGGCTAGTATCCAAAATCTATAAAGAACTTACCAAACTCAACACCCAAAGAACAAATAATCCAATCAAGAAGTGGCGAGAGGACATGAACAGACATTTCTGCAAAGAAGACATCCGGATGGCCAACAGACACATGAATAAGTGCTCCACATCACTCAGCATCAGGGAAATACAAATCAAAACCACAAGGGGCTAGCACCTCACACCAGTCAGAATGGCTAAAATTAACCAGTCAGACAATGACAGATGCTGGTGAGGATGTGGAGAAAGGTGAACCCTCCTACACTGTTGGTGGGAATGCAAGCTGGTGCAACTACTCTGGAAAACCAGCATGGAGGTGCCTCAAAAAGTTGAAAATAGAGCTACCCTATGACCCAGCAATCACACTACTGGTTATTTACCCTAAAGATACAAATGTAGTGATCCAAAGGGGTACATTCACCCAAATGTTTATAGCAGAAATGTCCACAATAGCCAAACTATGGAAAGAACCTAGATGTCCATCAACAGATGAATGGATAAAGAAGATGTGGTATATATATATACAATGGAATACTGTGCAACCATCAGAAGCCATTTGCAATGACATGGATAAAACCAAAGGGTATTATGCTGAGCAAAATAAGTCAATCAGAGAAAGATAATTATCATATGATCTCCCTGATATGAGGAATTTGAGAGGCAAAGTGGGGGTAGGGAAAGAAAAAAAGAAACAAGATAGGATCAGGAGGAGACAAACCATAAGAGACTCCTAATCTCACAAAACAAACTGAGGGTTGCTGGGGGGAGGGGAGGAGGGAAAATGTGGTTGGGTTATGGATGTTGGGGAGGATATGTGCTATGGTGAAGGCTGTGAAGTTTATAACCCAGATGATTCACAGACCTGTACCCCTGGGGCTAATAATACATTATATGTTAATAAAAAAATATATTTTTAAAAAGGCAGGATGGAACTAAGAACCCAGGAGACAGAGCCAAGGATAGTTATTCCCAGTACTCCTCTGTACCTCCCATTTTCCCCTTTTAAACTGAAATGTCTGTGGCTATTCCACAATTACAGGTTGCAGGAGCAAGGGGTGGATAACTTGTCTCTCTAGTTTTAAAAATTGATAAATCTAGAGGAATTTCACACAAAGAGTGTAGTTTCTAGTTTAGATGAGATTCTGAACTTTGAGACTCTTGGTTTCCCTTGGAAGAAGGTGAATGTATTTTGTGCATAGGAGGGATACACAGAAGAGAGTAAATCATTAGGAGCCAGAAGGCAGACAATGGTTAGCAGATTCAAAGACTGTTCCCAGTGGTCCCCACTTGATGGCATTCATACCCTATATAACCTCTTCCCCTAGAGTACAGCCTGAACCTGTGATTTGCTTTAGACTAGAAAATGGCAAAAGTAATGTCACTTCTGTGACTACATTACAAAGATTGAAATGTCCATCCTGCTAGCAGACTCTCTCCCTCACTGTCTTCACTGTAGCTAGAGTATCCATGTTGGGGATGCCCACCTGGCAAGGAACTGAGGATAGCCTTTGGCCGACAACCAACTAGAAACTGAAAACCACACCCTGCCAATGGCCAGAGCCAGAAACTGAAGTCCTTGGTGTTATAAATGCAAGGATCTGGATTCTGCCAACAACCATGTGAGCTTGAAAGTAGCTCCTTCCCCAGGCACATCAGACCACAACCTGAGAATGAACATAGCCTCCTGAGAAATCTTGAGCAGAAGATCCAGCTAAACCAGACCCAGACTCCTTATCCACAGAAACTATAAGATAATAAATGTGTTTTCTTGTAAACTTCTAAGTTTGTGGTAAATTGTCACACACAAATAGATAACTAATACTGATTGTAGTAAGCTAGCCTGAGCTTTCCAAATGTCTATATGAACAGCACAACACTCATACCTCCATGCTCAAGGTCCCATGGAGACTTCCAAAGGAGAAGCTCACCCCTGCAAATATCTTAGTCTAGTGGCTATGTTTATTATACATATTATTCACTTACTCATTTACTCATTCATTCAATACATACTTATCAAGCACCAACAAATGTGCCAGGACTGTTATTCTAGGGGCAAGGTTATAGCCATCAGTGAGGCAGATAAAGTCTTTGCCCCTAGGAGGTTGACATTCTAGAAAGGGAGGCAGTCAAGAGGCAAATGAAAAAAAAGTAAAGAAACAAATAAAAGATAGTTTCAAACTGTGAGAAGATATTCGGTAAAAAAAAAAAAAAAAATAGGACAATGAGATGTGAGTGATTCAGAAGAAGGGCCTCTTTTATTCAGGTAGGCCAGTCAGGGGTGTCCACTGAAAAAGTTACATTTAAGTACAGAACTGAAAAATGAGAAGCAACTAACAATACAAAGTACCTAAGGCAGAGGAAACAAGTCCCTGAGGCATGCCCTAGGAACAAGATGGCAGGCAGTGGAGATAATAAGTGATTAGTGAGTAAAAGAGGAGAGTAATGGCAGAGAACTTCAGGGAGCTGGGTAGTGCCAAATAACTTGACCCCTTGCAGACCATGCTTGGGAGTCTGTTTTTATTCCTAGCATATCATGTAGTCATAGAAGGATTTCAGGATCTGATATTCAGAATGATCCACTGGCTTTCCTTTAGGCTTTCTTTCACTTACAGAATCAGAGATGAGTCATGGGACAGAAACAAATTATGAGTTTTCTTGAAAAACCATGGCCGGACCTGCACCTGAAGACTTTTACTACCTTCCCAGGTGTTGCTGACTACAACCACAAAGTTGGCAGGATGACAGCTGCTGTGACCATCCCCACAAGAGCTTATGTCTAGCGCCATCTTGACTGGTCCTTCAAGGAATGGACACAATTCCAGAGGCGTGCAGCCACATCTGGCCACCAGGTGTACACAGGAGCCTCGAGCCACTTGTCCCTGGATGTGGCAGCAGACAACCTGTCCCCTACTTCTCACTTTGGTTTCTCATTTTCATCTTTAAAATAAATCTGTAAAAACCCAATGAGCTGTTCACGTAGAACGTGTGCACTCTTCTGCAAGGCTTTTCTACTATAATCAGCTGCGAAGACGGAAGGATGCATGCAACTTCATAATGAAAACACCACCTCCACACCTGATATGTTTTTTATTCATGAGCTTTTTAAAATGCTTCTGCCCAGCATTCCCTTCTCTCTCCCACTGCTGTAATTGAGCTAAACTGTTCATGTCGGGTTTTATGAATCTTCAGAGGTTTCCCACTGTGATAATTCCTAACCAAATTACCAATATTAAGGGAGAAGGACTACACCCCCACAAAGATGCCTCGTGACCTTTGGACCCTCAGATTTAGAGGTGGGGGAAAGGATTATGAAAGCTGTCTGTCTCCCACCTGCCTCCTCCCAGATGCCCCCCAATGCCACCTCTCTCCTAGGCTTGGGGGTCCCCCCACCCCCAGCATCTAGCACTATCTTCTTTTTTTTTTTTTAAGATTTTATTTATTTTGACAGACAGAGATCACAGGCAGGCGGAGAGGCAGGCAGAGAGAGAGGAAAGGAAGCAGGCTGCCTGCTGAGCAGAAAGCGCGACATGGGACTCGATCCCAGGACCCCGGGACCATGACCTGAGCGGAAGGCAGAGGCTTTAACCCACTGAGCCACCCAGGCGCCCCTCCAGCACTATTTTCTGGAGTTCTCACAAGGAAAACGCTTGCCTTTGAGATTCCACAGGCTCGGTCCATTCAATCACAATAACTGACACTTCAAATGGCTCCTTACATGAATTCACTATTGTCCGAGGCACTCCAGGTGCCGCAGTGCAAGGCAGAACTGTGATAATAATATCCTTTTTGTGTCAGTGAAATAGCCTGGAAACGCCTAACGAATTAACACCATCTGATGTGCACATTTCCTCATTGGAGCAAGCTAGAAGACTGTGTGTGCCAGCTTTCTTTCTAATCTGGGACACAGTAAACAGGGGCACGGGTCAATTCCTGAGCCTTGCATTCTTAAATGCTCAAAAACAAAAGTTATGTATTTAAGGGGATGTGAGCTCACTAGGTTGCTCCCTAATGCTTGACCTGGATCTGCCTTATCCTTCTATATGGTAATTACTCCGGCCTCAAGAGAGCCCCTTTTATACCAACAGGCATGTCTCAATCTGCCACTGAGGTTGGCTATGGTCTGGTTTACTGAGCTTTTGAAAAAAGAATGCTCACTATTTATTTGACCTATTTTTCAGGCATTGAGACTTCGGTGAAAGATAGCTCTGTTTCTTCTGCAGGATCACTCTTTTCTCTCCTTTTTGACTACTTTTAGCTCATATGGACTCCTCAAGCTGTCAGTGGTGGCTCCCACATCTCCAATTGCTTATACTGCTGTTCCTTCATTTAGCAACTCTACACACATTAATAATAATTTTACACAATCTATGCCTCCCATCCTCCTCATACACTTATATCATCATTTTTGTTGCTTCAGTAATCAGGGACTACATCAATAAGACTATGAGAAAATTCTCTGCAGCGTAGTAACCTAGGTGACGTCATGTGCCTGCCATATGCACAGAGAGAGGGGCGTCATGTCTGAAGCGTCCTTCCAAATAATGCATAACTTCAACTTAATCATGAGAAAACAGCAGAAAACCCAAATTGAGGGACATACTAAAAAATAACTGACCAGTACTGTTCAAAAGTTTCAGTCATGAAAGATAAGGAAAGACTTGGGATTTTCTGAGGGGTTTTTTTATAGTAACTTGTCAGTGGGTGTAAGGAGTATCTCACTGAAGTTTGGATTTGCATTTTCTTAATAATTAGTGATGTTGAGCCTCTTTTCATGTGCTTATTGATCATTCATATATTGTCTCTGGAGAAATCCAAGTTTTTTGCCCATTTTGTTATTGGTTTGTTTTGTTGTTGTTGAGTTTTAGGTCTCTGTCTTTTCTGGTTATCAACTCTTTATTAGATAATATAATATGCAAATATTTTCTCCCCTTCTGTGGGCTGCTTTTCTATTCTGTGGATAGTGTCTTTGGATACACAAAATTTTTTAAATTTTCATTGTCCAATGTATCTGTTTTTTCTTTCATTATCTGTGTCTTTGATATCATAGTCAATACATTATTGCCAAATCCAATGTCATGAAGCTTTTGTCCTATTTCCTTCCAAGAGTTGTATTGTCTTAGGCCCTACATTTGGGTTCTTGATCCATTTTGAGTTAATTTTTTTACATGGTGTTAGGAAATGGTATGACTTTATTCTTTGGTATGTGCATATTCAGTTTTCCCAGCACAGCTTATTGAAAAGAATGTCCTTTCTCGATCTAATGGTCTTGGCATCCTTGGCAAAATCATCTGACCATATATGTGAGGGTTTATTTCTGGGCTCTCTATTCTGTTCCACTGGCCTTTATATCTGCCCTTGTGCCACTAGCACCATACTATTTTGATTATTGTAGCTTGACAGTAAGTTTTAAAATCAGAAATTGTGAGTCCTCCAGCTTTTTTTCTTTTTCAAGATTGTTTGTCTATTCAAGGTTCCTTGAGATTCCACATGAATTTTTTTAATGGATTTTTCTATTTCTACAAAAGAACTTCATTGGGATTTTGAGAGTAATTGCACTGAATCTGTAGATCACTTTGGTAGTATTGACATTTTAACATTATCAAGTCTTCTCATCCATGAGCATGGTATAGGTTTCCATTTATATATGTCTTCTTTCATTTCTTTCAGCAATATTTTATAGTTTTCATTGTACAAACCTCATTTAATTCCTAAGGATTTTATTCTTTTTGATGCTATTTGGTATGGAGAACTGTTTTTATAATCTCCTTTTCAGACAGTTCTAATTTTTTCCCCTTTAAATGTATTTGTCTCTTAAATCAGGTAGTAAACAAACAGAGTACAGTTACAAATCATTGTTACAATAATTCTAGCTTTTATAGTTGCCCATGTATTTTCCTTTATTGAGATCTTTATTTCTCTATACAGCTCTGAGCCTATATGGTCTATTGTCCTTCCATTTCACCTTGCAGGACTCCCTTGAGCATTTTTGAGGGGTGGGCATAATGGGCACAAAGCACTTTTTAATCTACCTGGGAATGTTATAATTTTTCTCTTCCTTTTGAAAGACAGTTTTCCCAGATATAGAATTCTTTGTTGATTTTTTTTCTTTTACATTTGAATATATTAGCCCACTGTCTCTGGCCTCCAAAGTTTCCAATAAGAAACCTGCTGATAATCTGGTTGAGGATCCCTTGTATGTGATGAGTTGCTTCTCTCTTACTGTTTTCAATATTCCCTCTTTCAAGATTCTTGGGCTTTTTGTGGTTTGATAATAATATGTCTCCGTGTAGTCCCTTTAAAGTCCTCTTACTTGGAGTTCATGAACTACTTGGATATTGATGTTCACACCCTTCATTAAATTTGGGAAGTTTTCAGCTATTATTTCCTCAAATATTCTCTGCCCTTTTCTTTCTCTTCTGAGATTCCATGATGAATATGTTTGTCTACTAGTGGTGTCCCACTGTTCCCTTAGGTTCTGTTCACTTTTCTTTAATCTTTTCTCTTTCTGTTCTCAGCCTCAATAATTTCTATTGTCCTATCCTTGAGGATTCTTCTGCCTCCTCAAATCTCCATTTAAATCTCTACAGTGAATTTTTCATTTCATTATTATAATTTTCAGCTCCACAATTTCTTTTTGGCTGTTTTAGTTTTCTATCTCTTTATTGATATTTCTATCTTGCTCACATTTGATTCTCTTGAATTTCTCCACATCTTCCTCTTTATTTGAGCAACTTCGAGGCAGTTGTTTTAAAGTCTTTATCTTGTATACTTGCCATTTGGTCTTTTTCAGGGAGTTTTTGTTGATTTTTTTTTCCCCTTTGAATGGGCTATATCTTTCTTATATGCCTTGTGATTTTTTTGTTGAACCCAGCTCTTTGTATCTAATGATGTGGTAACATGGGAAATCAGATTCTCCTCCTTCTTCAGGGTTTGTTGTATTTTGTTAGTTTTCATTTGTTGTTGCCATTTTAACTATTGTAGACTGTTTCTATGTTGAGGACCAGCCAGGCTTATAAACTGAATGTCTTCTCAGGTTTTTTAGGAGACTTTCCGTGGGCATTTTTTTTTTTTTTTTTGGTCACTTTCCAATTTTCCCTGCATATGCAGTTGTTTTTTAAATGTCTTAGCCTTTAGGGGCGCCTGGGTGGCTCAGTGGGTTGAAGGCTTTGCCTTCGGCTCAGGTCATGATCTCTGGGTCCTGGGATCGAGCCCCGCATTGGGCTCTCTGCTCGGCAGGGAGCCTGCTTCCCCCTCTCTGTCTGCCTGCCTCTCTGCCTACTTGTGATCTCTGTCTGTCAAATAAATAAATAAAATCTTTAAAAAAATAAATAAATGTCTTACCCTTTAATGACTGGCTCCTGAAAGGGGGCAAATTGAAGCACAAAGGAGAGCTAAAAAGGCTCTTTAAATCCTCTGGAAGTCACTTCAGCAAGAGGAGGAGGGACCTGCAACAATGAGGGAAGGTACAAGAACAGTGAATGTCTGCCTCTGCGTCTTGGTGATCAGAAGCAGCAATCAGCAATCCAAATACACATCTCCAACATTTGGAGGAGAGATCCCCCTTTTCCCACCCTAGCGCCCACATACTGTATGCAAACTGCTCCAGGAATGTGTACAGCTGCCTGCCATGGGGCTGGGGGTAGGGGGTAGGTAACTACTACTGTACTAAAAGCTGAAATTGACCAGAATTAATGATAATTTACCCTCCACAACTTCCTCTGGACTTTGCAAGCCTTCAGTAGACTCCAGAGTTACAGCAGACAGATTTTGCCCATGCAATTGTTGTCTAGGTGGGGAGACAGATTCCTGGTGCTGCCTAGTCTGCCATCCTCTCAGAGCCCAGTGTCTTATAAAACAAATGTACACTGCCATCTGACCCCAAAACACCACCTCATATATATTGGTGAGAAAATTAGAAACACATCTACAAAAACACCGTACAAGCATATTCACAGCACTGTCACTGACAGAAGCCAAAAATTGTAAACAGTCATGGATAAACAAACTGTGATATATTCGTATAATGGGATGGCTACTCACCAATATAAGGAATAAACAGCTGACACATGCATCAACAAGGATTAATCTCAAAAATATGTGTAAAAGAAGCCTTACACAAAAGAATGCATACGGCATGATTCCACTTTTATGACATTCTGAACGGGCAAAACTAATCTGCTGTGAGAAAAAAATCACAATAGTTCTCTCATGTCAGGGAGTATTAGGAATTAACTGGGGAGGTTCAGAAAGAACTTTCTGGGATGATGGTAATGTTCTATATCTTAGTAAGAGTGTGGATTATACAGGTGTATGGATTTGTTAAAACTCATTTTACTGTATGTAAATTACACCCCAAAACAATACAACTGTAGAAATATTAAAATGTGGTTGATGCACATGCTAAAGTATTTAGGACGGAAGTTTACTTAGGTCTATCACTTACATTGGAATACATTTTTTAAAAAAGATTTTTATTTATTTGGGGCACCTGGGTAGCTCAGTTGGCTAAGCATCTGCCTTCAGCTCAGGTCATGATCCCGGGGTGTTGGGATCGAGTCCTGCATCAGGCTCCCTGCTCAGCAGGAAACCCACTTTTCCCTCTCCCTCTGCTCCCCGTGCTTGTGCTCTGACAAATAAATAAATAAATTTTTAAAGAAGATTATTTATTTATTTGACAGAGAGGAGAGAGAGGAAGACTGAGCACACGAGCAGGCGGAGAGGCAGAGGGTGAGGCAGAAGCAGACTCCTCACCATGCAAGAGCCCCAAGTGGGACTCGATCCCAGGACTCTGAGATCATGACCTGAGCTGAGGGTAGACGTTTAGCTGACTGAACCATCCAGGTGCCCTTGAAATGCATTTTTAAAATAAAATGGATTAATGGGTAGATAAAAGATAAACCGGTACAAACGTGATAAATGCAAACATGGTAAAATGCTAATGGTGACTATATGGCGTTCACTCAGATTATCTCACTATGGCTGCATGGTTCAAGTTTTTCATAATAAAATCTGAGCAGAAGGGGGAACAAAGGCAGAACAATGTGTGTGATCCCACCAGAATAAAATGTTAAGATTTTAAGAGTATAATTATGCTGAGACACACATTAAAAGTTTTCTTGAAGACTACAAGAAAACCTTTAACATGAAATATGGTAAATCCACAAAATGGAATATTACTTCATAATAAAAAGAAATGAAGCACTGGATACACACTACATGAATGAACCCTGCAAACGTGATGTCGAATTAAGCCAGTCACAAAAGACCATGTATCCCATCTATATGAAAAATACAGAATAGGCAAATCTATAGAGACAATAGGTAGTGGCTGCCCGGGGCTGGGGGGCAGGGACAACGTAGGAATGGAGAGTGACTGCTAATGGGTTTGAGGGGTTTTAGTCTTCAGGTAATGAGAGGATTCTAAAATGAGTAGTAGTGGCTGCATAACTAAATACACTAAAAACACTGACTCACTTACTCTAAGTGGGTGAATTTTATAGTATGTGAACTATATCTCACTAAAGTTGGGTTTTCCAAAAATGAAAAAAAAAAAAAAAAAAAGAATTTGAGTAGTAATTACCTTAGGGCAGAGGCTGAGAATTTAGGGCTGGACTTTTACCTTATGCCTTTAGAGAATGTCTGAATTAGTTTCCTTGAGAATACAACATTGTTTTTCGAACAATAATTTTAAGAGAAAACAATTGACAGTGCAAAAGAAGATAAGGAGTGGAATGCAGGGCCTTGTGAAGAGGTAGTTAGCCAAGATTAGACTAGCGTGTTGGGGAGAAGCCCGTGGAGACAGGTGCTGAAAGATCTAAGTGCATGAGTCGGAGTAAAAAACTGAAGAAGCTGGTAGCTGATAATCTCATCTTCTACTCAAGTTAAAGTGGGTGGGTTGCAATTAAGAACTTGAAGAGTGATACAGAAGTCTGGGGTAGCTCTTGGAACAGACAGGGTGGTGGAAATGCAAGGATGCATAAAATACGGTTCTTTCTTGAAAGAGAGTAAATTTCAGTCTTTTACATTATGGGGCACAAAACTTGATGTATGTCCTCGGAAGAAGGCATCCTACTGTACAGAGGTCACTGTTCAGAGCAATTTGGAGTCAGAATCTTCCTTTAAGCCCTGGTACTTGTGTGAACTCAGAAAGATTACTTAACATCTCTAATCTCAGCAGTCTTATCCTTATCCATAAAATGGGCATAACATATACCCCAGGATTGTTGTGAAAATCTAATGATGAATATAAAATTCTTGGCACAGGGGTGCCTGGGTGGCTCAGTGGGTTAAGCCTCTGCCTTTGGCTCAGGTCGTGATCTCGGGGTCCTGGGATCAAGCCCCATGTCGGGCTCTCCTGCTTCCCCCTCTCTCTCTGCCTGCTTGTGATCTCTCTCTCTCTCTGTCAAATAAATAAATAAATCTTTAAAAAAGGAAAAAAAATTCTTGGCACAATACAAGGCATATAGACTTGATCAATGACAGCTATTGTGATTACTCATCCATATTTAAGTTACTACCATAAATAATAACTTTCATTGCAGGTAATAATCCCAGTTTACCATGTGCTAGGCTTTGCATTAATAGCTTTATACATATTATCTAATATAATAACAACACTATACAATAAGCACCATTTTGCTTTCATTTTACAAATGGAACTGAGGCTTAGTTAGATCAAGAAACTTTCCAAAGTCACACAGCTGAAAGTTAGCAGAACCCAAATGATCCCCAAGGGGCTCTGATTTCCAAGTCCACAGCATTTCTATTGGGTGTTCCAGCCAGAGACATCTTGCCTGTGAGCTTGGTGAGGAGGAAGGGGGCTGTGCCTGACATCCATCCTGGTTCCGAGGTCTCATATCACCCAGTAGCAGCAAAGCTTGGCTCAAATTACATGAATAATTCCGAGTATGATCTCAGAACAGGTGAACTAGAGAATAAAGAAACAGAAAATCTGAACATCAAAGTATGGGAAAAACTATAATCAGAGCCAATCAATAAATACTGACCAATCCACCAATAAATGCACATATCTTATAGCAGACTTCTGGGCTTGGGGAGGAGCACGGAGCTATGAAAGTTATATTGTTGTTAATCTGCCTTTTAAAAGAATAATATAATGAACACGTATCATAAAAAAATTAAATTTTAATTTCCCCAAGCTATCCCATAGTTTAGTCTCAATTAAAAAAACAATGTGACTTGATCTAATAGAAACCAGCAGGATACACTATTATATAAAAAATCTGGGAGACAGGAATTGGGACTATACATTTTCTTTGCTTCCATTATTATAAATATTTGTTTACAGGCAGGAGGCAATATTAGACAGATATACCACTGAAATGAACTTAGATTTCTTTGAACCCTAGAATTTTTTTGTTGTTGTTACCAGTTTCTTCTCCTTATAACTTGCCAACAGGGTGATCTTCAGACGTTACATATGATTACGTTTTGAAATACAAACTTGCTGAATTTACAAGGATTTTTCTCTCCCCAACTCTGGAGTTTGAGCATGAATCACTGATTAACTCTACATAGTTCCAAATCTGATGTGATTTAATTAGCCAAGAGAGATCACACCCAAACAAATGTTTTAAAGCATTGATTAAAGATGACACTCCTCTTGTCACAATCACAGTGAGGTCTATGTCCCCTCCACTTGAATCTAAGCAGACCCTGTGACTGCTTGACCGATAAATTATGACAAGTGATGCCATTAGAGTCTCTGGGCCCAGGCCTCAAAGAATTGGCAATTTCCCCTTCCAGTCTTTCTTAGAACCATCATTCTTAGAACCCAGTTGCCACCCTATGAGGAAGCCCAAAGAAGACCCACAGGGAGACCCATGTCTTAAGAACGGAGGCCTCTGGCTGAACCCCAAGGCAACAACCAGCACCAACTTGCCAACCCTGTGAGGGAGCCACGCTGGAAGTGAATTCTCCTGCTTCGCTTGATAAACCCAAGCCGACACCTCTGAGGAACAGAGACAAGATGTTCTTGCCAAGCCCGCCCAAACTGTGTATCTGTGAACAAAACAATTAACGGCTGGGTCATGCCACTAAGTTTGGGAGTAGTTTGTCACACAGCAGAAGACACTGGACCACTCCCCAACATTACATCCCCCTAGTCATAAACTGGTTTTCTCAAGAGACAAACTCACAGCTAAATTGATCGAATCTATGAGTCATATGGTTCAAAAGGCGACAGGGGTCAGAGACAATACAAACAAACAGACACGCACAGCCAGGCGCCTGAAAACTCTTCACTGCTTCTTTATTAGGAGGTACCCGCAGTACAGAACCTCTCACATGAATGTGAAAGGGGAAGGTTACATTTCTCTTCAGGGGCACCTTCGTTTTTGTTTCTGTTACCACTCTGAGGAAAGTAAATCATTTTCAAAGAAAGACATTTTCAATTCCAAGTGTTTAAGACCCAGCTTGCATTTTGTTGTGTTTGAAAAGGAAGTAGCGTATTTTAGCCAGAGCTGTAAGATTGTTTTGTGGCATTTTAACTTTGATGTGGATCAGAACTCTTCACTGTCTGGATGAACCAGTCTATAATTTTCATATGCAATTTTTCATATCACAAGTGTTTCATTTTTAATCTCTACCCACAAACAGATGCTCTTTTAAACACACACACACACGCACGCACACGCACACATACACACAAACAATTAAATTTAAAACCAGTATGAACCACAGCATTTCTAATAGGGAAAATAAACTTTTGCTGCCCTCTCCTGCTAAAACAATGAAATACTAAAATACCAATAGATTTATAAAGCTAAAGCGAAATTCTCAAACCAAAAGCAATGGATATGTCATTCTCATTATACCTTGATCAAAAATCAGACAACAACCAGAGAATGTATTGATAATATTTATATTTGAAAGTTCCCCATTGATACATGAGGTCTGGATTACAACTTATTTACAATAAGTGATTTCAAAAAAAAAAAAAGGCAAAGTAAGGGAAGGGAAGGAAGAAGGAAAGGGTTGGGTGGGAGGAAGGGGAAGGAGGAGGGAGGGGAAAAAAGAGGGTGGGAGGGAGGCAGGGAAGAAAAGGAAACCTATATTCATAGACATCATCAAATGGGATGTTTATTTCCAAGAGCTACTACTGCTGCTATCGTGCACAAGAAGCAGCACAAATTAACATTCCACTAGATCAAAATTTCCTCAACTTTCTCTCAAGATGCACAATCCTTTTAGGTTTTCAAAATTAAATACCGAGAAATATAAAACGCATTGCCAATATGCCTACTACAAAAATCCTTTGCGGGTCATTCCTTAACTTCACTCAGAGAAGCAGCTGAGCCAGAATATAAAAATAAAAATATCGATGTGCAAATAAAACACCACTGATCGTGTCTGGTGCCACCTTTTGCTACAGGTGACATAACTTTGTGATCACATTGGTTATAGCATCAAAAGAGAGAATCTCTTCCCTTCCTGGGCCAGCTCAGTGCACCTAATTAAAGGGAAAGAACAAAACGAGAGGGAAAACAAAAACAAAACAAAACCAAAAAAAAAAAAAAACCAACAACACAAAAAACTCTGAACACTTAAAAATGCCAATAACATCCATACATCTTCCCTTTCCCACCCCATCCCAATCCCCACAAAAAAATAAAAAAGCTTTTAAAGCTCTAAATATACTTTTTTTTTTTCTTTCCATAGTGTGTTTGAGCCTAGGGCTATACATGTAAGTATAGCAGGTGCAATTACAAGCAGTTCCCGGCTCTGCACCCTGGACTGTCCCACGCATAGAAGGAGGTACAAAATAAATTAAACCCTTCCATTTAGGCAAACAAGCCCAAGATGAAGGAGCATAACCCTGCTTGTGAGTATCCAGCGGCATCGAGGGTATTATTTATTTCTTACTTTTTTTATTTTTTATTTTATTTTATAAAAAACAGAAGTCAGGGAGAGCAAAATATAGTAAGATTTAAAAGGACGAAAACTAAACAAGTTGAAGGGAAACAACTCGGGACACTTGCACAATGAGAAAAGGAATGCATGCTTGATTCAAAGGAAGAGATGGGTCAGTTCACTCGCATGGTTGTTCGGGGCCCCCAACCCAGGCCCCAGCATCATTCTAAACCACAGGGTTTTGTTTTGTTTTGTTCTTCCAAAGACACTCTTTATCCTACCCCTGAAACCAATATGGCAGGGATGAGGTTGGAGTGATCATCACTCACTAACTACGATATTTGCTATTTAAAAAATATATTTATATATAGTTCTGGAAATGATGAAGCGAACAAAATATAACACAAAGATGCATTTGTCACAACGAACTCAAGTTGCAGCAACAGCAGAAATGTGGGAAAGGACAGGGGGAGAGAGGGCTGCTGTAAATGCAGCAAGTACAGCCTGAACTACGTCACATAGTGCAACGGTCAGATCACTTCAGTTATTCTGTGTCACCGGACACAACATGACAAACGTCACATTGTCACTTTCGGTTAAAAAAGAAAAGACAGCGTTTCTTCTCAGAAGTTGCCCTATACATTTTAGACATATATTTCTAATTGCGTCTGTAAATATGTCTAAAATTTGGCTTTGTTCTTCTCAGTTTGGAATGATCAAAATACAGAATTAACATCAAGGGTATCTGTGCAGTCCTCACCGTAACTCGGCGGTCAGGGAAAGGTGCAAAACGGGATCCTCGTCTTTCTCATTTCAAATGACTGTATTTCATTGTAATGGGCAGAGACATTTCATAAACCTGTGACTTTAATGTATTCTGTCTAAAAAGATGAATTGATGGCAAACAGAAGTTTATACTGTCAAAAACATAATGCAGAGTCAAAGCTAACGGGCTCAAATCAAAAGGGCTAAAGGAGATGATTTGTTATAAATTTATTTTTTATCTTTAGTGTTTGAACTTGCACCTTTGCTCCGGCACTTTTAAAGTAAGTTATTTCATTTTGGTAGCCCCTGCCAGTTTTACATTGAATCTCCGTTAATGCTCTTTAAAAAAATCTCTTCATTCCATTAAACCATGTTGTGTTGGGTGTTGCGTATGACTCTTTTACTGCTGTTTCTTTTTCAGAATTAACATAGTCAAGTTTTGTTTTTGTCTTACAAAGTTACTGAGATGACAATATCCATCTTTAGCGGACTTTTATGCACAAACTGTGACCTGATAATCCTGAAACGCTTAATAGGGCAGAAAGGTCAGCGGCTTCCCCAGCCCCACCACCTTTTCCTTGGAAACAATAAAACTGCATATTCTACTTTATATTTAAGTGGAAGGAAGAGAATATACAAGTCCATGTTGATATTATATTTCTATTAAGAGCAACAACAGTTCGTATGTTCATGTTTGCTACTATCACAATTCAATACATGAACACAGAATCAGCTCTATGCCACGAATACTGCTGGAGGCGATGGTTTAGGATTATCAACTCACTGCTGCCGCATCTGTAACAAGCAAAAGCATCCTGAAAATAAATTCCAAAACATGTTATCTTTCAGCACATAATAACGCAACTGCATCAGTTAAGTACATACTGGACACAAATTTCATCAGCATTTTATCTCCCCAAGATGTCAGAGTCCTCTTCTAAATACAAAGCAGAGAGCCAATAAGGTATATGTATAATACAGCCCTAAATTTTGTTTTGTTTTTCATTTTTTTCTTAAACAATTTGGTCACAATGCACCTTTGATAGAAAAGCATTTTTAAACTTTATTATTAATACTCAGGACATTAGGGATTTCCAGATTTTTTTCAGTAGCATTTGTAGAACCACTTTTGGTAACAAATACAGTAGTTAGGAATACGCATCCAATTCAGAATGCATAGTAATGTTTATCCTGAATCCTTTCCGGCTAAAAACAGGGCTGGCGCTGTGATGAGATATAGAACGAGAATCTACAAAAAACACTGTAATATGTTTGTTTTTTCCCAGAGGCTACATCCTCTTTTGCTGGAATACTTTATAAATACATATTAAAAAGTAAGGCAACAACTCCAAACAGTCCAAGCTGTTTGCTCAACTCTCTTCCCAATTAGATTCGCAATCCTGGTGATCAATTTCATGGTTGTACTGCTTAGTGTTTGTCTTTCTTATTATAAAATGGTCCAAAAAGATGTTTTCTGACATTTCTCGAACATCTCTGGTATGTGTGCTCAATGATGTATGCAACTAATACTGGTCAGGTACTGAAGCCTATGATGTCCCAGTGCCTGTTTTCAAAGGATTCAAGACATTGATTTGGATTCACCATAAACTGATGCAGGAATCCAAAATTCCCTTCCCTACTATGTTTATCACCTCTTCTCTTTTACTCCTAATTTTAAAACTAAAGGAGTACCAGGACTACCTGGTTACTGGAAAGATGTTCACTCCAGCCAACAAAACTTTTATCAGGGACCTTTACAATTCCTGGTCCCATTCCACATGGACATTCAACTCATGAAGATGTGCAAAAGGAAAAGATGTTAAGTTACAGTCAAGTTATCCAGAGGAGGATGTTATACAAACTTATAAGGAAATGACTTATAAGGAAAATTTCTTCCATTACTATAAATACATTTAACAGCTTAGCAGAAAGACAAGCTAAATTTAAGATTGTTCACATTTGAAAATTGTTTCATACTCTCTGCTAAGGATAAATAAGGAACTCCTGATAATAGAATTTTAACATAGCAATTTCATCAACAGATCTTTGAAGACTGCTTTTTTGTTTTTTAAAGAGGGTTAGAACAATGATCATGTTTGCAAAGTTCTGAGAAGTCCATCTACTGTCCAAACTTTGGATTGAAGTCCTTATTTTTTTTTCCGTTACTTAGAGACAGGTATATACAGTGCTGTTGTAATAATGAAACAAATGTGAAATCTACTGCAAAGTTGCACAATACAGAAAACTGTAGCTCCATCTTCTACTACATAAATGTGTGACTCCACAGGTTAGTGATGTTGCTGTCATTGTTTCTGTTAAGTTGGAATTATGCCATCACGTCTAAGCCCTCTCTTTAATTCCAGATCCTCCAGTTTTTTCCACAGTTCTTCACGCTCTTTTTCTTTCTTTTTCTCACTGGGGAGAAAACAGAATATAAGGTAAACAACTAGGAAAGTCAGAAAAGATTATCTAACAATACTGCCCCTTTGACATACTTTGCCCCCATGTAGGATTTACAAGTAGTCTTTGAAAAGTTTGGCATTAGGCTTGTGGGTGTTTTCTCTTTGTGGGTCTTCTCTTGCTTTTTTTTTTCCCCGCTTGATACTTACATGCACAGAAGAGGAGTATCAATATACTGAGCAAGAGACGACAAGACTAATTTTAAGATTTCACATGAATATTCCTTTATACTTAGCTTACTAATGAAAATTAACTTCAAAACAAAAATGGGGATCATTTCTATGTATCTGTTATCTTAGCGATCCAAAGACACATTAAATGATTTTTACATGGGGTCTAGTTAAAATTTAATTTTCTGTCTCCAAATAGTTTCTTAAAAGGGAATGCTAGAGATTATGCTGCTATAAAGTCGTAGGTCAAGAAAATATACTTCCCCTTTAGTATTCTATTTCCCCTATACTAAGTGTATTAAACTCTTCAGCAGAATCTTGTTCTTACTAGTATTAATAAACCACAAAATTCAAGTTATTAACTTATTTTATATGTATATATACGACCAAATGAAATGTTCTTTTGTGATTTCAGTGTTAATGATCTGGAAAGATCGTTGACATTATTATGAATCAAATTTTTAATGTTCCAAGCCTTCAAATTTGGTTCAATATCAAGTTGACTAGCAATTTCCAGATTTTCAGATTTCACTGTCTGGTGAATTTGACTGAAAAACTGAATGTCCAAAATACGGTCAACAAATTTTATTTGTCAAGGACATTTTAGATCACCATAGTTTTATAAAAGAAAGGATGTTAATTTTATTTTTTTTTATTTTTTTTAAGATTTTATTTATTTATTTGACAGAGAGAGATCATAAGTAGGCAGAGAGGCAGGCAGAGAGAGTGAGAGGGAAGCAGGCTCCCTGCCGAGCAGAGAGCCCGATGTGGGACTCGATCCCAGGACCCTGAGATCATGACCTGAGCTGAAGGCAGCGGCTTAAACCACTGAGCCACCCAGGCGCCCAAGGATGTTAATTTTAACATCAACCAGGTAGAAAATATAAAATAGAGGAATATATATGACTATACTGTAAATTAAGTCAATTCCTATTAAAAATAATTCACTGCTGTCCCTAGCTTTCTCATACTGTGATGATCCACTAAACAACAAACTCAGATAATATTTGTGAATCTATAAATTCATATAATTCATGACCTCTCTGGCATGGGGGATATGGTCATTGTGCTACTTCACCCAGCAAGGATTTAACTTCAGTTACAATACAATATTTACTTAAGGAAGCCCACAAAGGTTAAGTAAAACATGTATATAATTCCAAAGTCTCATATTTTTTAATGTCATCACTAATTTTTTAAAAAAATTATCTGATATTGATATCAACACAAATTAATTCATCCACTCTCTTGAAAAAAATCTCTAGAAATACCTAAGTAATCTTACATTCTCATTCCATAAGTCAGAGGAAATATTTAATTATGTAATATAACTAATATTATCATTTCATAATTATTTCGGCAATTCAGGCCTTGTACCCTGAACTCGTTTCAGATATCTGGAATACAATATGCACAATATGAATTTCAAAGGCCATAATTTTTTTTTGAATGGCCAATCTAAAGCATTTATTTCCAATAAGGTAATATAATTTTCTTTTACCATTACTAAAATAATCAGCTTTGTTTTTCCCTAATGATTTCAGAACTGTACATTTAACCAACAAAAACATCATTTAGTAAACATTCGTTTAGTATTTTTATATAGTGTAGTAACAGTTCCTCGGTTTAAGAATGTTCTTCTAGTTTGCTGTTTGCCTTTTAATTTTACATTTAATTTTTTCTCAATTAAGTTGTACAATTTGTATTTGTAAATCTCCTTTATTATACTTAAAAAGTCTTTTGCATCTCAAGATTAAATAATCATCTTCTCTATTATATTTTATGCTTTCTTTTTTTACATTTCTCTTTAAGTTATCCTTATCTTTTAAGTTATGTAGGTATAAAATGTGATTTACGGGTCTAGTATTATTTTGTCCCATACAGTTAATCTTCCCAGTACCATTTATTGGTTAATTCATTCCCATCCCATTAGTTTGGGTTCTTTATTTTTATTATGCACATACCTACACATACCTGCTTTGTTCAATTAACTTGACATTCTTCCATCAAAATAACACTTTGAATTGCCAGCCACTTGGTAATGCATTTTAGTAACTGAACAAGTTGTCTTTGCTATTCCTTTTTGGGGGCAAATTCTTGATGAAGTTTAGACTTTATTTTTCATATTCCCCCAAAATTCAAATGATGTTTAGGATTATATCATGCTTATAACTTGGTAAGAATTAACATTTTTTTTTTTTTTTAGATTTTATTTATTTATTTGACAGATAGAGATCACAAGTAGGGAGAGAGGCAGGCAGAGAGAGAGAGAGAGAGGAGGAAGCAGGCTCCCTGCCAAGCAGAGAGCCCGATGCGGGACTCGATCCCAGGACCCTGAGATCATGACCTGAGCTGAAGGCAGCAGCTTAAACCACTGAGGCACCCAGGCGCCCCGGTAAGAATTAACATTTTTAAAATCAGTCTTCCTAGCCCATTTACGCAAATCTTCATTTACAACATGTCTTAGTAAAGTTCTTTTCTAAGACTTTTCTCTGTGGATTTGAAAGCTGAGTCTCATCTCGTCTCATTATACTGCTCTAAAGATGTCACCCCAGTCACTGCTGGAGACCACTGGGGTCTCCACTGGAGAGATCCACTTCGTTACAAAAGAAACCAACTTGTAGAGATGAGGAAGATTGCGTCCCAGTAGCATTTGTTTCCCTAAAATCAGCTCTTCTCCACCCATAACAATTTTTGAAATGATTATCTGTTGGATAATTTTGACCCTGAAACATGATATTTTAAAGAGCAATAGGGACAAAATTAGATGATCCTCCCATCTTTAAGAATTCCAGATTCTTGACTGTAAGCTGTTCGGTTAAATTAATCATTTCTGGTTTCTCGGTAAAGGATAATACTAGGTCTAAATAAACTTTATCATGGAACACTGATAACCTTTTCATTTGGATGGAAAAGAAGGTGGTAAGCAAGGGCCCAAGAACTTTCTTCAACTAAAACACAGGTTAAACATATGTTAGGTTCATACTGCCCTAATCTGAAGTCTAAATTAAGTGCTGACATCATTCAAACACTCATCTTGCTACTGAAACACTTCAGTCGCATCTTTGATCAAAAGTTTTATGGCATTCAATAAAATTTATCCCGTGGGGCTTTTCTTCCAGATGAACTTTATGCTGAGTTATTAAACATCTTTTATACTGACAACTTCATCTTCAAAAATTCTAAGTATTTCTAAAATAGTTACTGTCGTCCCATTCTTTCCTACTTTTCTCTCTCCCTGTAGGTGGGAATGTTTAAAGCTTAACCACACAGTCCTGCTAGGGATAGGGAGACTGTCAATTCTCTTCCAATTTCAATTTCACATAGCACAAATGTTGGCATAGGTATCTTAACAGTGCTAGTTACTCCGCTCACCATTTTCAGATTTGTATAAAAATTTGATCTACTGCGAAGAAAGGGGAACCCTCCTACACTGTTGGTGGGAATGCAAGCTGGTGCAGCCACTCTGGAAAACAGCATGAAGGTGCCTCAAAAAGTTGAAAATAGAGCTACCCTACGACCCAGCAATCACACTACTGGGTATTTACCCTAAAGATCAAACGTAGTGATCCAAAGGGGCACGTGCACCCCAATGTTTATAGCAGCAATGTCCACAACAGCCAAACTATGGAAAGAACCTAGATGTCCATCAACAGATGAATGGATAAAGAAGATGTGGTATATACACACACACACACACACACACACACACACACAATGTATATATATATACACAATGGAATACTGTGCAGCCATCAAAAGAAATGAAATCTTAACATTTGCAACAACATGGATGGAACTGGAGGGCATTATGCTGAGCGAAATAAGTCAATCAGAGAAAGACAATTATCATATGATCTCCCTGATATGAAGAAGTTGAGAGGCAAAGTGGGGGCCTGGGGGATAGGGAAGATAAAAAATCAAACAAGATGGGATTAGGAGGGAGACAAACCTTAAGAGACTCACAAAACAAACTGAGGGTTGCTGGGGGGAGGGGGGTAGGGAGAGGGTGGTTGGGTTATGGACACTGGGGAGGATATGTGCTATGGATGAGGGTTGTGAAGTATATAAGCCTGACGATTCACAGACCTGTACCCCAGGGCTAATAATACATTGTACGTTAATTTTTTAAAAAATTTGATCTATACCAAAACACTTCAATTTGGTGCCATCCAGAAATGAACTCTTCCACCTAATTCTTCTCTAAGAGCACCAAATAAATCTCTCCTTTCTCTTCTATTCCCACATCCAGGGAGAAGCCAACTCTCCACCCAGTACAATCTGCTATAGCTCATTTGACAAAATACTACCCTTAAATAAAAAAAATCCTTCTCTTGTTAAGAAAGTCCACTCACAATAAGTCGCTCTAATACACTAGATCTTCAGAATCAACTTTGCTGTGTCTATTCTTGGACCCCTTGGTCAATAGTATCTTTTCCAAGAATTTGGTCTATTTAGCTTAGATGATAAATGATCAGAAAATAGTTTTACCACTGAAACGCAATAAATATTAATTTAATTTCATTTGAATATTTTAGAAATAAGGTCTTCATTTGTCTTAATTGGACTCTACAGATTTTTATTTAATCCTTATTGACTAGGATAATCATTATGGGTTTTTGGTTGCTATAAAGAGAAAGGACATTATGTACAACACACTCTTTAATGGTATGCCACAGTATGAGAATGTGCTCTTTATTTCCTCTACTTAGATAACATTTTTAAAGACTTGAAGTTTGACACGAGAAGGGTTACAAATGTAATGATTTACAACACCTGTAAATATTTAAAAGTTCTTTAAATTACAAGTACAGTACAACATATCCCATAACTGATACTTATTCCAATATTGTATAAACTATCCCAGCTTCTTCTGTCTATAGCTGAACACTTGCCATATTCCATAATTAAATTGCTCTTCAATATAACCAGATCCTGGTAATTTTTGTAAAAAAAAAAAAAAAAAAAAATCACTGTGATAGTCCTTTACCCCGCCACCAAATCTTTTCCCTCATTGCTCTTTTTATCAGTAAAATGCAAGTAACACATGCAAAATCAGGCAAAGCAAAGAAGCAAGGCAACCACAGATAGCTTTGATCAGGAGGTTCAGCAAGGTCTTGGGTATGAACACCCGTACCCATCCCTGGGATCTTCTAAGTCCATGGTTTTGAATACATAAAGCTGGCATTTGCTTCTGGATCCAAGCCAAACCAGAAGTCCAACTACTAACAAGCTCTCTAGACTTTCCTCAAGGTCACCAAGAATATCAATCCCATGGTCTGAATATTTGTGTCTTGTCCTACCCAAAATTCCTAGATTGAGATCCTCACTCTCTGGGTGATGGGCTCAGCAGCTGCACTTTTGGGAGATGATTAGGTCATAAGGTTGGGGCCCTCATGATTGGCATCAGTGACCTTATAAAAGAGATCCCACAGAGATTCAGTGTCCTTTTCTATCTCATGAGGACACGGTGAGAAGTGGCTGGCTAAGCATCAGGAAGAGGGCCCTATCCAACCAGGCTAGCACCACAACCTTGGCTTCCTGCCTCCAGAACTCAGAGATAAAAATTTCTGTTGTTTAAAAGCTACCTATAGCTTGGTGATATTTTGTTATTAGCAGACCAAACGAACCAAGACAACATCTTTTCAGAAGTGGGACATGCTGAACAAGAAATAACAAAGTTGAAAAATCATGTAAATGAAATCAATAAAGGCCTTACCAAGCCATAAGTGTTTATGTAAAGAGTTCAACTGGTTTTTCCTTCTTTTTGGTCTCAAACATTTTAAGATTGGTAAAACACTAGACTCTTTACTTCCATATTCTTTTCACTGTCCTTTAAATCCTAATGAACTTGTGTTCTGGAGCAGTAAGTTAGTTCTGGGCCAAAGAACTAAACAAAAATGGTGCCTCATCCCTCCTGCTGCTGGGTAAATTACACAAGATCTGCCCCCCAACTCCAGTTCAAGTAAGTTCAGAATGGGAGTGAACCCCGATGGCACCCCCCCCCCCCCCCCCCCCCCCGGCAGGAAACATCCCTGAAATACATGTGACATGCCAGGCCCTTAACCCTGAGGCAGAAGAGAAACATTATGGAAGGGAAGGAGGAAAGTAGCCTTTCTTAAAATGATACTTTGTTACTTCCTCACATGCTAATGAAGACACAGCTAATGAGCATGCAAAAATGAACATATAAATAAATTAAACTGTGCTGCTTAGGATTTCGGGTGCAATTAGGCAACTGCAGCAAAGAGCAAGGAAAGAACTCAACAGTTTTATGCACAGCTGACAAAAAAGCTTTAAAAAGTTACCGCTGACGATCTGACTTGTATGTGGCTGTCAGCTCATCAAACATGGTGCTGTTCATTTCCATAAATGCCTTCAACACATTGTATACTAGCGCCACGATGGCCCTAGGAAGCACAGAGAAAAGAGAACGTGTTGGTTAGTCTTATATAACGGGAGGTGCACCAAGAAAGCCAGAGCAACACCCGCGTCTGAATGAATTCCTTGTATTGCAGAATCTCCATCTCTTCTCCGCTGGAATAACTAGAAAGGACCTGTGGTTCATTTCCTCATCAAGAGAGTTCTATTCTTTACTATCCTAGGCAAGATATCTTTCTGAGGGGTTGACAGGATCAGAAAAAGAAAAATCTAATTTTGCCCTTCTAATTATTGGTACCCAGAATAGACTTGCCTGTGGGCACTTGTTAACTTCATTTAGTAAGAAGACAAGTATAAAAATAAAGCCACTTCACCCTAAAAAGGAGCACCTGTGCTAGGACTAACCTTAGAGACTTAAATTTGCACAGAATGCTTTATTATACTTATTTATTTATTTAGAGAAGGAGATGGGGAGAGAGGCGTTGGGGGGGGAGTGAGAGAGAGGTGGGGGGAAAGGCAAAGGGAGAGACTCTAAAGCAGGCTCTACACCCATCGCAGAGACCGTTGCAGGGCTTGACCTCACAACCCTGAGATCATGACCTGAGCCAAAGTCAAGAGTTGGATGCTTAACTGACTGAACCACCCAGGCACCCCTAGGATTTTATTTTTAAAGTGACAATACACATAATTCATCAAAATCAAAACCTGTTCTCCAGGTAACAAATAATATATATATTATTCATATTCAAAGATATGATACCAAACCTCTGTAAGCTGGGTAGTTTACTATGCGTTAAGTTTCTAGTTGTGATTTGTTTCAGTCCATTCACACCTGCTAAGTCTCCCTGCTGACCCAACACATAATCTGGTAAGGTGAGCGGCAAGCTGGTGGTGGCTCCCGTTAGCTGTGCAACAGCTAAATGGCCAAAATGGCAGCACATCTTTATCAAGAGGAAGAATAAGCTCTTGACAACATGAGGACTATGACCATGACAGGCTTGGTATCTTCCTACTAGGCTCTAAAAATCATTGCCCTTTGCAAAAATGTGCCTTACTACTGTTTTGCTACAAACTTGCAACCAGTGCTGCTGAAGAAAGCACTGGTAAGTTAGGCCATAGGTGAAATAAACCATGGGTTTGATGCTTCCAAAACGTAAGTGTACTTGCTGTGTTGCTTCTGCCCTGCGCCCATTAAAAGGAAAACATCAGCTCCCTTCTGCTGGGGTGAATGACCTTCTCATGGACAACGGGCACAGGAGGAGAAGGGCCAATACTTTGGCCCTTTGGCCAATACAGCACACTGGGCAGTGACAGACCCTCACCAGAACCACTCTCTAGGTTCTCAAGACCTAGATGAGTGGGTGACCTAGATGAGGAGTCTTCACCGTTTACAAGTTCTAGTAACAAACTTTGGCAAATTTGGAGAGAACATGAACAATGACTGAGTTGGTTTTTAAGAAATGCATCATGCTAAAATGCACATCAATTCAAGCATGTTCATCTTTACAACTCCTTGGTGTTTCCTTATCTTCCACTGGTGAAGGTGCATGTGGGCTGCACTCCCCTTTTAAACCCCATCTTCCAGCATCCTCCCCAAAAGACCAGGGACTTTAGCCCTCTCAAATTCACACGTTTCAGAACCTGACAGGTGATTGTTATATTTTGGGGCCTTCTAATGTGAAGAAGAGACCCGCACTACCAAAGGGCCCCCCCCATCCCATCCACCTGCCGCATTCTTCTAAGACCCGGTTTGAGCATCACCGCCCCATCAATATCCCCAGACCCCTCCTCTTACCCCAGAGTATCCCCAAAATAGTTCTGCTCCATTCACAAGCAAATCAGGAACCCCTCGAGTAAACAGATAATTTACAAAACTGTGTTTTTTAAATGCTGTTATGTTCAACTATCTGCTTACTTGTGAGTCTCCCTAACACTGGTCAGTGAATTTCTAAAAGATGGGCATTTTCATGTATCTGTCTTTAACAACACGCACAGCATCTGGCACATAGCAAGCACTCAAGACATTTTATTAAGCGAAAGAGGAGGGAAAGAGAGAAGGAAAGGGGAAGGAGGGGAGGAAAGTAGAAGGAGGAAGAATGGGAAGGGAGAAACTGAAAACCTACGGATTCCAATGTTCTTTTGAAATCCTATAAAGACTGGAAAACATGATGGGAAGGATGACATTGGAGTTTTCTTCTATCAAACTCATGATGTATTCATTATTCCAATAATACAGGGCCCTTTCTGCCACCTTCGAAAAAAAAAAAAGAAAAAAATATTAAGAGAGAAAAAGACTGATAAAGCAAAATTTAAAATCTCTCCAAACAAAAATATTTTAAGACTATTTTTTATATCATTCAATCAAATGTGAAGTTAAATATTTATCACCCTTTACATTTTTGTGGATTTAAATTTCAGAAAGTTCTAAAGTGGTTCATCAATTTGGGGAAGGAAAAAAGTTTCCCTGCTTAATTCTTTATGTCACCCTTTTTATAGTGCCCGTTTCATCTGACTGCACATTTTCCCCAGCCAGCCCGGAAGTCCAAACACCTCTTCTCGACTTCTAGATGCACACTGCTGTCGGTGTGTCTTTAACCCTCTTCTGGCTCATTTCTTTCATCCTACACACTTCCGATCACCCTGAGGGGCCAGCACAAAGCTGGTATTTGGGAAAATCCAGCTGCTCATCTCTGGAGAACATTCTTATTCGCTAAGCACCTTTCTTCTCCGGCCAGCCAGGGGGCCTACTGTAGGCAGAATGTGCCATCCTTACCGCCATCCAGGACTAGGTACCCTTGGGCTCACTGTACAGGCAAAGAGGCTAAGGCTCAGAGAGTCTAATACCCTCACAAGGTCACCCTGTTAGGAAGGTGAAAACTGGGACTCAAGACGAGTGACCAGACTCTTTCCAAAGTTTATTTCCGGTCCCTTCCTTTGAACTGGGTAAGCCAGATGGAAGTCACTCAGTTTCGGGACTCAGAGACACTGACTGTACACACACCTGCTTGCCATCTCCAATCTGTTTTTCTTTGACCACCATGCTATCCAACTGACTCTACGGTTTCAAAGGAAGACCTCAAAAAAAATAACCTAAACAATCTAAAAAGTAGTCAAACCAAAAATCTCCAAAAAGTTAAGATCTCCTTTTAGAGAGAGTTTTTAAAAGGGAAAAAGAAAAAAAGAGTGGCTTTGTTCATCCATCCAGATTAAGAAATTACATTCTAATTTAATAAATTAAATTTAAATTAAACTTGAATTTAATAATTTAATTTATGACATGGTACAAGATGTACCCACCAAGAGACTCTGAGAAATTAAGCCTTTCCACTTACATATTGAACTTGTTTCAAAAAAAAAAAAAAAAATTCCTGGGACTCATGAGGCACTAGACCCTGAGAGTACAAAGAAAATAATCATTACCGAATGTTTACCTTATGCCAGGCACTGTGCTAAGTGTTTCGCATACATACTATCTCATTTAATCCTCACAACCAACACAGCGTAAAGACCATTATTTCCATTTGGCAAATGAGGAAAATGAGCCCAGAGTAGGTAAGCCCCTGCCTCGAGGCCATGTGTATCTGTTTGTTGCCATGCAAAAATCACTTACAGAGAGTAAATCAGTATCCAGTAAAGCCCCTTAAAGAGGAAAGGCACTGCTTATGCAAAGCAGAAATTAGCAGAATTAGGACAGAATCATTACTTTCCTCGGACCACTGTCGTCTTCGCACATTGGTGCGGTCTATGACTGGAGACCTCTGACCCCGATGCCACACCAGGGGGCAAGGAACGAAAGGTGTGTGGCTACACAGAGTGGCACTTTAAAAATGTTTGCTGGCTGCACCAACGAACACTTAACAAATGAATAAAGAACCTCTTTACTGTCTTTTCTTCTGTTCTAAATTTTACTTTGGCCAAATAATTTTAAATTCTCTTTTCTTTCTGCTATGGACAAAACTGTCCCCTCAAATTCATCATTGAAGTCCTAATCCCCAGTATGAGTGTATCTGGAGACAGGACTTTCCAGAGGTAATTAAGGTTAAATGAAGTCATAAGGGCAGGGTCCTAATCCAACAGGCCTGGTGGTCTCAAGAGGAGGAAGAGAGAGATCTTCTCTTTCCTCACACAGACACCGAGGAAGGCCATGTGAGGACACGGTAAGAAGGCAGCCAGCCATCTGCAAGCCAGAGAGGGAGCCCTCACCAGAAGCAGACGAGGCTGGCACTATGATCTCAGACTTACAGCCTCCAGAATTGTGAGAAATAAATTTCTGTGGTTTAAGCCACATGGTCTGTGGTGTATTGTTATAGAAGCCTCCTCTGATCTGAAAGCTTCTGTCCCCACAAAATTCATATGTTGAGATCCTAATCTCCAAAGATGATGGTATTGGTGGGCGGGGGCTTTGGAAGGTACTGAAGTCACGAGCCTGGAGCCCTTATGAATGGGATTAGTGCTTATAAAACAGGCTCCAGGGAGACCATTAGCCCTTCTGCCAAGTGAGGATACAAGAAAACTACAACTCAAACGAGAGGCCTCACTCGACTGTGCTATGGCACCCTGATCTCAAACTTCCAGCCTCCAGAAACAAGAGAAATAAATTTCTGCTGTTAATATGCCACCCAGTCGGCAATATTTTGTTACAGCAGCCTGAGTGGACACAGCCGTGCTTACTAGACACTTTGTCTCCTTTCTAAGCTTCTGTGCATCATTTAAGCCTCCCTGGTGATCTTAAAAGAGACTTCTGAAAGAAAAGAGGGGGAGCGGTTCTGCTCTTTGCTTTCCACAATGTCAAACCTCCTGATGAAAACTGAAAAATAAGGTAGACAATCCAGAGCTTGGGGGAAAAGCCCACTGCTGAGTCTATCTCGTTAACTGTGGGATTCTGTGCCACCGACAATCTGAACCATCCTTCGAATCAGCAGGCAGTATATGGAGAGTTAATTTTCAAGGTCTGTGATTTGGAACTCCAGTTAGACAGCGAAAGGATAGAAAACTTGACATGTTTTCTTTCGTTCCAGATCACCCCCTCCCCTCCAGCGCGCGTTCTGCTGCAACAGCCCCAGTAGAGAAAAAGGTTGTCAGGTTCACTTCCCTGTGATTCCCTCCAGTGGCCACAGGGAGGCAGAGTGGTGCCATGGGAAGGTGACCAGCTTTCACAAGAAGCTACACCTAACTGACTTCACTCCTTAGGAACTTGTAGCCCTTAAGCAAATCATTCTGAGTCTCGAAAACAGCGGGGTTGGGGGTGAGCAGGGAGGGCAGAGCCTCATAGGATAATGCGAAATTTATAAATAAGGTATGAAAAGCATCTAGCACACTATATATGCGTATTCTCCTTGCCTCTTAAGCTTTATCTTGCATTCTCTTACATTCTATAAATCCTACCAGTCTACCTCTTACTCGGCCATTTTATTGGAGACAAGTTATTTTACCACTTAGACCTTCGGTGTTCAAATCATAACACTCTCCTTGTAGAGTGATCATGAGAACTAAAGTTACTAGGCAGAAAACACCACCAAAGGAGCTGTCATACTGCATGTGTTCAAGACAAAAGTGGTTATGATGAAAATTATTATTGTATGAGAAAATAGCAAATAAAAAACAAGCAGCTAGTGCCCAAGGCATGTCTTTCAATACAAATAAAACTTAACCAAATAACATATGCTGCTCAGGCCACTGCGGTTCATCCTGTCTTTACTACTAACCTGAAAATGGGGGCTAGATACACACTTGGCAATTTGTTTAAACAAAGGTTCTTGAATTTTAACAAATTGTGAGGGTTCAATCACATCCAATATTTCTTCCAGCTCTCCAAGGAACATGACCTGTAAGTACATACAAAACACAAAATGTCAGGTACTTCATGTAAAAATCCAAATGAATGATGAGGATTAATTAGAGTTTATAATGTTTTAAGAAAAATTTACACATAAAACAGGAACAAATTAGGCATCGTCTTATGTTAGATGTTCATGTCACAAAGAATTCAGCAGAGGGCACCTGTTAAGAGCAAATTCCCTATAGTTTTGAAAGTATGATTCTATTTACTTTGAAAAAAAAAAATCCTCTACCTACTACATCTCTAACCCAGAACAAGGGGCACTTACACATTGCAGCGGGGCCCCTGGGAAACAAAAGCCATGTCTCTGTGGGGCACTCCTCTCTACTGCCATCAACCTGGCCTCTGCCCCCCTACTCTTATTTTTCAAACAGTGGGAGAGCAGCCTCCCGCATGGATGGACAGAAGTTCATGGTGGCACATGCAGCTATCTGTGAAATGTTTTCAGCCCCTGCTGTGTGCTAGGAGCTCTTCTAGAAAACACTAGTTAACAGAACACAGAGAGCCGGAGAGACACAAATGAGCAGGTTCACCCACACACACGTACCACTTTAAACACATGAGCACACACTGACCCAATCTGCACACGGACCAACATGTGCACAACTGCTCACCGTGAAGCACAACGAATCCCAGCCTCAGCACCATGGTCTCAAGAAACAGAGCTCTAATTTTTTTCCCCCAAGATTTATTTATTTATTTTAGAGAGAGGGAGAGCAAATGTGAGCACACAGGGCAGGGGGAGGGACACAGGGGGAAAGGGAGATAAGAAGACTTCTCTGCTGGGAGCCTGACACAGCTGATCCCAGGACCCTGAGAACATGAACTGAACCAAAAATCAAGAGTTGGGCGGTTGATGGAGCCACCCGGGCACCCTGGAACAGAGCTTTTAGGTCACAAAATGGAGCCAAGTCAATAGCATAGTCAACTGTTTTCAATATAATGGAAAACTGACAGAGAAATAAGAACCAGTTACCTATTTAGGCATTTAAAAAAAAAAAAATTACCTTAGGAAAAAACTAGGCAATTAAAATACGAAAAATGACCATGTTTTCATATCTTGCGGTGCATCTGGATAGCAATATATAGCTTAATTTTGTCACACAGGTATTAAAAAATTAGATGACTTTCTGAAATTATGTAAATTAGGGTTTTGAAGAATTGAAACTGATTTGAGAAGGAGCATATTTCTGTTAAAAGTAATATATGGTAGACAGTAGACCCTTGCCATTTGTCGACATACATAGAGAAGTTCTCCCAAAATTCTCCCCCAAATGTCAAACTGACAGATGACCTTTCTTGCTGGGCCATTTTCCACGTGGCCTCCATAGAAGAGTGAGTACAGACATGGCATCCAGCTAGCCCCACTTCTAATCTAAGACTTACTCCCAGCACATGGCACATACCAGTTAGGTCTTGGCAAAAGTATAAATAATCGTAGGTCAGAAATTTCCAGTTCTGTGAATACCTGAAACTAAAGGTCTGTCATATATTTTAAAATTGTACATCTCTATTATATTTTAACGTTGGGTATTTGGGCAGGTTGCTCTAGCATCCAACTACAGCAACACCAAACCCTCCATCCTAGGAGTGGTCACTAGAAAGGTGACTTTGATAAAGCTAGACAGCGAAACACATGACCACAGCCTGACTAGGGTTTCCCTGGGACTGAGCAGAGCATGATGGAAGTTCAGGGTTCAGGAATCACGGTGGCGGATTCCTAATCACTTAATACTTAGCATACACAGGCAGGCTACTTAAACTCTCTATGCTTCAATTTGAAAACTAGTAAAATGTGAATATTTACAGTCCTGCTTTAGAGAGATAAAATGAAGACTGGATGGGACGCCTAGGTGGCTCAGTTGGTTAAGAGTCTGCCTTCAGCTTGGGTCGTGGTCCCAGAGCCCTGGGATCGAGTCCCACATCAGGCTCCTTGCTTGGCAGGGAGGCTGCCTCTCCCTCTGCTTATGCTCTTTCTCTCTTTCTCTCTCTCTCAAGTAAATAAGTAAAATCTTTTTTAAAAAATGAAGATTGGATGAAATAATGTATTTTTATACATTGGCTCAGAGCCTGACACTCTAGTAAGTTCTTAACACCCCAACATTAAGCACTTACCTCTTTTTGACTACATGTTTTAGGCCAAAATTTCATTAACCCCCTAATAACCTAAAATGAAAAGGAGAAAAACAACGGCACTTAATTTTCCATATATACTTCATGAGAGGTAGTCTTTTTGAAGTTTTTTGAAATTATAGAAAAAATACTTACTGGTTCTGTGAGTGAAGGATCTTTCTCCAGAAACTGTACTATGCAATACGCCAGCTGGAGAAACAGAAAAATGAAAGACAAAATTGGAAATGCTATATACTCAAAAGGACTCAAAAGACATATTAAAACTTCCTTAAAAGTTTCTAGACTCTGGTTTTAGTAACTTCATGTTCAATTCATTTTAAAAATAAAATATAAAGCGAAATAAAAAGCTACTTTTTCAAGCCAAAGATTGACACCAAGAACACCCCAGGGGAATTTTTTTTTTTTTTTAAAGAATACTGAGACAAGAAGTATCCAGCTAATGAAAAGCAGAAATATCACAGTCAGTATATTCTGAAAGTATCTCATCTACATACGGTCTAAGCTACATCTCATGGGCTTCCTTTCTCTTTTTGCGAACCCCGACAGTACTGGGTTTTACTGTGTTTCTAGAAGAGTCCTAGACAAAACGTAGGCAGCACTTACTAAATACCCTGCCTAAAGTGGCCCATGTGAACTGAAGGAGTTTCATGAAGAGACAAAAGGTTGTACCTGCCACAGCTGGAGGCGGGAAGAGTTTTACATCTGATGCTGGCTCATCTAGGTTAAGAATTCTTTTACACGCTCATGAAATGTGATAGCCTATTCCAAATACTAGAGGCAAGATTTGTAAAAGGGCTCATAAAGATTTTTGGACAAGAAATCCACCCTTGCGAAACAACATTTTGATGGTGTTTTAAATTGGAAACATACGGACTAATTTTTCCTCGAAACACAGAATTTCACATTTAAAGAGGAACATTGCTCAGAAAAATGTGTGACATTTTAATGCAAACTCAAAACATTCCCATTGGTTTGGAAAACTAAAATTAAAATGTCACCACATCACTTATCTGTCCCCTAGTGACATGCTCACCACACAAGGCAGTGTTAGCACGAAAACCAGACTTGGGTCAAGACAGAGTAGGCTTTTTAAAGTAATGGAGGCTAAAAATAAAAAAGATGTGAAAATATTGATTTGTTGACTTGTGAGGATGTTTGTTTATGTGTATAAAGTGAGAAGGAAATAGTGAATTAACTAGGGGGCAAAGAGCAACTGATAGACTAATGCAAATGAGGAGATAAAATATTCCAGAATACTCCAAAATGATTACACACATCCAACGCTTTAAATCTGAAAAACCTATATATATTTGTACGTAACATGTTCAACATATAATTTTATGAATTAGGCAAGTCCTCAAAATTCTCAGGTTAAACGACTGAACAAATGCTCCTCCCACTTGAAAAATACTCCCATGATTCTCCTATGCACAGAATAACAGAGCACACATTTCAATTTTGCTTGGGAGGCATTTTATATGAGTTTTTTTAAACTAAGGAAATATCAATATCAACGAAACACTGAGTTTGTAAACTTCTAATATTGCTTCCAAAAGTAGTTGCATAAAATTCTACCTGGGCATGGAAGAGTGATAAGCTCCTGACAGTGTGTAAAGGGATCAACACTTTCACCAGAAACTGTTTGTGTTCTGCCTTAAGAGGTAAAGCAAAGCCATTGATAATACTAGGAAAAAGAAAAAGAAACATGAATTAGCAGCGTGATCACAACCAGCTAAACTGAGACAACCAGCTCCTGGAAGACCAGGTTAAATCTGAGTCAGTTTCGGTTTGGTCCTAAACAACCCAAACCCCACTCGGCGACATTCAAGATTTCTGAGTTACTTCAAAGAATACATTTAAGGAGGAAGGAAATTTAAGAAAATTTGCTAATGATAATCTAGCACAGGCTCTTACGCTCTTAACACCTAGTTGGATGATTCCCAAAAGCTTTTGTAATCAGTAACTCTTTATTTTTCCTTCCCCCCAAAAATCACTGCCCTCCTCACTTATGACCTTTCCAGGTGCAGACATCATTCCTGAAGTTTCTTCTCCAACCAAGAATACCACAGACATAGCAACCCCGCCTGGGGAAGTCACAGAAAAAAACCATGTGACTCCACCTTCTTTTTCTCCTCACATTAGGAGAAGAAACTAAGTAATCACATTGTCCAGTCACATTAACCTCCCTTGTGTATAAAAACCTACACAGCAGCTATCTCTTTCCAATTCATTCCACTTCTCCCAGCAGCAGCTGTTCAATAACTACTCCTGGGCTCATGGTTCCAATGAAAATGGCAATCTTTCCAATTTATTTTAACTTGCTTTCAAAAGACATGGCAAAGGACAGGTAGCCTAGACACTAACGAGAACAAGATGTTGTGGAGTAATGGGTTTGGGGGCAATTAGATGTATTTTCTCTGTAGCAATGAACGAACTGTTAGCTCTTTCAGTCATCCCAGTAGAATCAGCAATGCATAATTGTGGGACAAGGAGGAACAAGAAATCGTGTCTTGTAGAGTCAGTTGGGAAACATGGGAAAGCACAAATTAAGAGTGCCCCATGTACATACAGCAAGAGATGTAGGTCAGCATTTCCCTGTGCCACTTGAATCTCATTCTCAAAACACTATTCACCTGAGATTAGCAATTAGCTAAAAATGTGCTTACCTTCCTAATATTTCCAGCAGTTCAGCTACACCATTGAAGTGTTCTGTTTCATAAACAAACCTTTTTTAGACAAGAAAAGAAAGAATAAAGTCAGTACATCATGTTCAAATATTTGAAGTTTATTTAACACTTTTATAAAACCACCAATTTTGCATCTCCTTCTTCCCCCACCCTCCACTTACCTTAGAAAAATATTGTTAATCTGTTTTCGGATAAATGCTCTAAGACCAAGAAATTTGCCATAAATTCTGTGTAAGACTGTTTTTAAGTAGTCCCGTTCCCGAGGGTCTTCACTGTCAAATAGCTCCAAAAGCTGTTGTAAATGAAAAGACAGTGTAGCTGTCAAAAGTGGGTTCAGGAGATGATTTAGGTATTCTGCCACTCATCATTTAAAACCCCTCCCTCCTTCACTTCTTAAAAAATTTATTGAGTATCTATTAAGTGCCAGGCACCAGTAGCCAGTCTTTGGAAAACAATGATTCATAAGTCAGGTAAGAGGCTTACATTCTAATGAAGAGAGACAGACACAATAACGATAATCCTAACAACAATAATAAGACAACACAAATACAGCTTTTAGTACGATCATCATGCAATTTTCTAAGCCACCTATTTGTAGTAACCCTCCCTATAAGGTAGTTTTTGGTTTGTTTGTTTAAGCAGGCTCCACTCCAGTGTGGGGCTTGAACTCACGACCCCGAGACCAAGACCTGAGCTGAAATCAAGAGGGCAATGAACTGCCCGAGACTCCCAGGTGCCACCCCTCCATGAGGTAGTTTTATCCCCATTTTACAGATGAGGAAATTAGAGTGCAGAAATGTTAGGCAATCTGCCCATGGTCTCACTAATGTATGGCAGAGTTGGGGTTTGAACCCAAGCAATAGAGTCTCTACAGTCCGTCATCTCAGCTACTGCCCTGTTGTAACATAAACTACCCACTGAGCTTACGTTCCAAATACACAGTTAAGAGGACGCCATAAGCTCTACTCGAGCATACAGGTAAATGAAACAACTTAACCCAAAGCCAACATCCAAAAGTCCCCAAAAGTACCGAAAATGTTCTCTTTGTAGAGCTTGGTTCTTGTTACACAAGTGTGCTAACTTTGTAAATACTGAGATGAACATTTACAATTTCTGTATGTATGCTATATATGAATAACATTTGTTAAGTTTCTACTCATTTTTAAAAAAAAAACTTTTATTTATTTATTTGACAGAGATCACAAGTAGGCAGAGAGGCAGGCAATGAAAGAGAGGGAATCAGGCTCCCTGCTGAGCAGAGAACCTCATGCGGCGCTCTATCCGAGGACCCTGAGATCATGACCTGAGCTGAAGGAAGAGGCTTAACCCACTGAGCCACCCAGGTGCCTGAGGTTTCTACTCATTTGTAAGCTAAAGTTCAAAACTGAATCCCGATATCAACCTGCCAACAAAAACACTCATACATGAGTGTTCAGAGCAGTATGATTCATAATAGCCCAAATTGGAAACAACCCTAACGTCCACCAACTCATGCATGGATGAGCAAAATGTGCTCCAATGGACTACTACTGAGCCATAAAAAGGAATGACTATTGATCTATGCCACTGCATAAATGGACCTCTCAAGCATCATGCTAAGTCAAAGAAGATGGACACAAAAAATTATTGTAGAATTCCATTTATATGAAATATCTGGAATATGCCAATCCATACAGACAGCAGAAGGAAGAATGTCTGCTAAGGACCATGGTGTTTCTTTCAGGCACGATAAAAATGTTCTGTAATTTCCAGTAGTGATGGTTGTACAAGTTGGTGAATACACTAAAAACACTGAATTGTAAACTTTAAAAGGGTGAATTTTATGGTATACGAATTATATCTCAATAAAGCTTTGTTTTTTTTAAATGACAGGTTCTGGGCAGGTTCTTCTTTAGCTGAAGAATGAACCTGGAGACTGGTTTGAATTTTACTGTGTTGCTCATATATTCATTATCATCACAATAAAGCAAGACTCACTGTTTATACTTAAGTTGACTTTATGGTAAAAACATTTACTATAGTAAATGTAAAATATTTCAAGAACATATAGACAGTCTACAAAGGAACACAGACTACCTTAATTACCAAAGAAGCTATCAAGACCTCCATAAGCATGAATCAGGTAATTAAGAGAGTAGGAGAATAACTCAGTGGGCAGTAATCAAATAAATTATCTACTTTTGCTCGCTGCTTTTCTCTGAGCAGAAGACAAAATTATAGACAAAGAATGGCCCTTCAGATAATGGCAGGAAGTACAAACTGAAGGAGAATCTTTAAAACTGGTCAGTGAAACAGGCACGATTTTTAGCTACACAACGTCATCCATCCATCCACCCATCCAAAAAAATGAATATCTCAAATAAATATGTGTGCCTATTAAGAGCCAGCCAGTGCGCAAGGTTCAGGGATATAATGATGAGCAAGACAGACACAATCAGCTTTCACAGAGCCTAGTCTAAATGAGGAATATAAGTAAATAAAGAGCGTAAGTGGTTTAAGATGCTAAATACATAGCAGACAAATCTACTGTATTTGGGAGGATCAGAGTGATAGGGAGTGCTTCCGGAGAAAGTTACACCCAGGCTGACCTATGAAGAAGTTAGGAGGCTGAAGTGGAGGGAGAGTGCTCATGGCTGGTTCAACAACACATACCTTCACCAGCAGCCTATCAGAAGAGAAGATCCTATTAAAATACCTGCCATCTCTCTGCCCATTCAGCCTCACAATCAATCAGCCAATCAATCAATCTCTGCATATGCCAGGAACTGTCCTTGTTGCTGCGCACACACACACACACCACTGAACAAACTTGGAGCCCATCGGGAAAGCAATGAAGTCAACTATACATTTCCCCAGGAAACAGTCTAAGAACGAAAGGTATGTGACAATTATAAGTAAAAAAAAAAAAAAAAAAGTCCCGTGGGTTCAGTATCTCTTATCTACAACACACACAAAATGATGTAAGATCTCTAACCTACTCTTATTCCTTGTTGATGGAAATAATTAACCTTTTAAGTTCTATTTTTAAAATCTGGTTTCTATTTTTAAGCGTTGTAAAAGGATGTAATGAGTAATCTGCAACCAACATAAATAAGAGAAAGTCTGAGAGAGTGTACTGTTAGCAAAACCTGAATCAACTACACTTACGTATATACTGTTAATCTTAAGAGCTTAATGAAAATAAAGTAATTAAGCAAAAATTACTTAACTAAAGTTTTCATTAAGCCCTCAAAAAACATACATACCCAAGCATCTAACTTAAGTCATTTACAAAGACACAAATAAATAACTAAATATGTGTGTATACATATATATAAAATATTCTATGAGAAAGAAAAATTACAGTATATAAATTACTTTTATGCTGCTCTACAGAACATATTTTTGATGATTTTATGGTGTAAAAGACAAAAGAAAAAGTATAATAATGCACAGGCCCAAAAACGGGGAGTAGGATGAGCTCTGATTTCCAAAACAAAGTATGTCTGTGCTTAGTCATATATACACTCCCCTCAAAAAAAGCAATGAGAAATACAATCCAGCAACTATAAATGCCCAGCAGACTGTACTCCCTACAATATAGCAACAACTTGTCAGAGAAAAGAAGCTGGAGAGTTTCCAAGGTGATTACAGAGCAAAGACAGACCTGCCAACATGCTGACTCCTCGTTTACAAAACCACCCTTCCTGAATTTAACAAACAGGGATGAACCGTACAGTGATATAGCCAAAGAACCCTCCTTTGAGTATCATAAAAAAAATTACAGTAAGATGAGAAGGGGCAAAATGAAAAAGAGTTAGGGTCTTCCAATCAGACAGGGGAGAGAAATTTTCTGCCCCCCCAAGCCCTCTCTGAGATGAGAATAAAGGAATAAATAAAGAAGAAACACACAGAGCAAAGGAGACAAGTTTGCAAATTTTTCAAAGATGGAAAGTGGGGGCGCCTGGGTGGCTCAGTGGGTTAAGCCGCTGCCTTCGGCTCAGGTCATGATCTCAGGGTCCTGGGATCAAGTCCCGCATCGGGCTCTCTGCTCGGCAGCGAGCCTGCTTCCCTCTCTCTCTCTCTCTGCCTGCCTCTCTGTCTGCTTGTGATCTCTCTCTGTCAAGTAAATAAATAAAATCTTAAAAAAAAAAAAATTAAAAATTAAAAAAAAAGATGGAAAGTGGATGGCAAGGGGTAACTATCTTGGGTTTCCTCTTTCTCCACTCTGCTAAGTGTTTTTCCATTCTGCCAGCAGGGATGGAAGCCAAACAAGAAGCAAGCTAGTTCACACCAGAGAACCCTTAAAAGGCTTAAGAATTGAAGACGCCAGATATATTTGATGGCAAGGGTGTGGGGAGCGAAAAAGAGGCCCGGTTGAAAGTTTGTCGAAAGAGTAACAAGACCTCCCAGATCCATGTCCCAAGCAGCGGACTGAAGATTTACAATCGAAGTCTGGAGAGCATAAACATGCAAATCTCTAGCCTTCAAGACACTGTACACAGTAAAATGAAAAATTTATTGAAAATAAAAGGCTTAAATAAAACTCTGCATGCTGAAGAATGAGACCTTTGCTGTCTCTTAGAATGAAACTAAGCCCCCAAAATTCTGGATGAAAGTAGGGGATCAGAAGGTCCCTTTTGAGGGACCTCAGCCTCAGCCTCTTGACAGCCTCAAGAGGAAGCACCTATTGGTACCTATTGATATTTGAGAGTTTCTTGATGAAAGAGAAAGGTCTCTGCACAGTGTTCTAAGTGTCTCCCACCTGTGTGCATGCACACAGGCATGCGCGCGCAAACACACACGTTCCAACAAGGCTCTTACATGGCCCTAAGAAGCCTCTTTGATGACTAACATGTGACTATGAGGCCAAGGATCATCAGACATCCTAACATAAAAGTCCAAGACCAAAACAATCATGAAGAACTCAGAGGAAATAGCCACAATGCAAGTAAAAAACAAACAAACAAAAAAAACACGGAAAAGAACTTATCCTCAGAAATAAACAAATCTGCTGGATCCCTGAAACAAAACCAGAACTGTTACAGACGAATATTCAGAAAATAAAAAAGAACTTTTGGAAATTCAGGACATAACAGAAATAAAAAGTTCAGAAGAACTGGAACATTAAAATGAGCAAATGTATCCTGAAAGTATAACCAAAAGAAGACAATTTTAAAGAAGATAACTAGAGGATCAATCCAGAAGGTCCAACGCATTCCAAAAAGGCACAGAGAATAGGTACAGAGACACAAAAGCAAAGAAAATGAAATTATCTGACAAAGAATTCAATGCAATTAAAAGAAAAAAAAAGGACATGAGTTTCAATATATATAAGGGCCATTATGTTCTCTGCACAATTAATAAACAAAGACCTGCACCAAAGCACATCACTTTGAATTATCTGGATGCTGGGGACAAAGAGTAGATCTCAAAAGCTTAGGGAGACAATAGGACACTGTAAAGGATAAGGAGTTCAGCCGGTGCAGGCCTCCTCAATACCAACACCGGAAATAGAGGACAATTTAGAATTCCCTAAAACTTCTGAGGAAATATGGGTTCTAACCCATAACTCTATATCTGGCCAAAATGTCAATCAAGTATGTGGGTAGAAAAAGGCATGTTTAGAGAACTAGGTCTTGAAAAATTTATATCCCATTCATACTTTCTTAGGAAGCATCTAGAGTATGTATCCTGCCAAAATGAAAGAAAGGGCGATAAGCCAGAAAAAACACAGTACAGAAGAGTGGCAAAGGGAAGTCCCAGAACAACCACTGTGGCTACAGCCTATGGGAAGCCACCAGTGCCGACTAGAGCAGGATGAGGGGCTCCAGCTTCAGGAAGGAGGCCTCCAAGGAAAACAATGGAACTGAGACTGGCTGATGCGTGGGCCAGACTGAGAAGAGTTGCACGGTGCTCTCAGAGAAGAACTGAGCAGTGAACTAGTAACCCATACACAGGAAAGCAAGCATGTGAAAAATAAGGCACATCATTATTCATCCCAGAGGTTTTCAAAAAAGCTCTATAAGAAATGCAATTATAGTATAAGATGTGTCTCGGCTGAGAACAACATGTACACAGTCCTACTAATGCAACACACAATTTCATTTCATTAGATTTTGTGACATAGCTAACCACATTATTAAGATGTAGACATGAGAGATACAGAAGGAGACATATAATGTTTTATAATAGGAAAAGTTTTTCAAAATCAAGAAACAGCAGTACAAGAATGCCTCTTAGAGATATGGAGATACACAGAAGCAAAGAGCTGAAAGACTTGAATGTGGTTACTTCTAGAGAGTGAGACTCAGCTGGGGAAGGACGGAGGCAGCAGACTGCTATTTGTCTTTATAATCCATGTAAATATACTTGAATTTTTTTAAACAAACATCACTTACTAATTAAAAAAATTTTAAGATTTATTTATTTGAGAGAGAAAGGGAGAGAGCACGAGCAGAAGGGGCCGAGGGAGAGGGAAAGAGAATCTCGAGCAGAGTCCACACTGAGCAGAGTCCAATGTGGGGCTCAGTCTTGCGACCCTGAGATCATGACCTGAGCTGAAACCAAGAGTCGGATGCTTAACCGACTGCACCACCCCAGGTGCCCCAAATTAAAACTCTTTTTAAAAATTAAGAGCAAAAGGCTTGAAACAAAAAGCCCAACTGCCCTCTACTACGATAAAGAAGCAACTACTATGCCCCATTCCATGTAAAAAAGATTTTAAAGAACATCAGTAATGCTTAAGTAAACAATCAATGAAATTGCTATTCTACATCTATTTTACATGTTTTCATGTAAATGCTGTTTTCATCCAAACTAAAATCAGGACTCCATATTTCTGGCTTTAACTTTAGCTCTTCTACCACCTGAAAAATACCTTCTGAACACCTTTGTTCATGAGAAAACAGTCCAGAACCAAGCAGCAAGAGCCAACAGCAGCCTGACTCCAACAAATGAAAACCACTCAAGAGGACCAACACATCAAATGAGTTGATCTACGGGGGCACCACTGAGAAACACAGTATGGACAAAAGATCCAAAGGTTACACATTACAAGCTTCTAGCAATTCTGACTTCAAGACTCCTCTGGAAACTTGGTATAAAAATTTCAAAGGTGTAAGTCCTTTAAATATGAACAAATCTACCAAGTTGCAATGCTTTTATTTTCTTCCTAATTTCAGGCATTCTTCCCACAAACTAGAGAAGTCCATTCTTTTCTCCCTTAAGCTTTCATTTAGACTGATTCAACAAAAGCTGGCGATTTAAAATTTTAAGACAATCAATTTGGTCAGCATTTCAAGAAAGAGTGGTTATTCTACATAGTGATGCACTTAGTGGGATGCAGGCAGGGACTAGCTACATAATTTGTGGGGCCCAATCCAAAATGAAAATGCAGTGCTCCTTGTGCAAAAACCACAAAGAGTTCAAAAACAGCAACAGCAAAGCATGAAACCAATAACAGGGCCCCTCTCGACATAGGGCCCCGAGTCACAGTCACGGTCCAAGCTGCACACCGCAGAGCTGGCTCTGGACGCAGGAGCCAAAACGCTGAAGCCCTTCTCCAAGGTTACTACACTATAGGATGGACTGGATGGGGCGAGGTGAAGAGGAGCCTTCTTAATTGGTAATGGCTATCTGATAAAATTCCTGATCGAGTAAGTTCTCTTAAGTTTTATTTGCTATAGAGACTCTGAGAGAGAAATGCAAACATTTTGGCATATTCAAGGAACTCGTTTGGAAAACAGCTCTTTGTATTAGAGCTGAGATTCAAGGCCTCGTGGAATTTATTTCAGTTTAGAACTTAAAATTTTTTAACAGGTTGGTCTGTGTCATATCCAATGTGTCTTGAGTATTTATTTATTTATTGCCTTGATTTTTAAAGCACAATAATAAAAGGTGACTTTTAAGGACAGGGTACACTATTTGCATAATTTGCATGATAATTACGGCACCTTTCAGCTAAATATAACTGCAAATGTGAAATACAAACGCTAAATCGCAATCTCCAGCAGTACATATGTTTATGGGGACGCTTGAATAGTATGTCTCTTAGCAACCACTGACTGCTTTTCAGATTTGCAGAGTGGTTGAAAGCAGTCTTTAGAAATATGCTACTAAACTCCTGCCACAATAATACACCCAGTGAAATAATTCAGGGTTTGGCAACCCATCTTTGGCTGGGGGGCGGGGGGAGCCGAGATCATAAAGAAACCATTTTCCCAACTGTCCTAACACAGATGAAAATTATCTTTATTGGGAAGAGACACGTTCCATAAACCTAAGCCAGGCTGCACGCTTTAGAGCATAAAGGCAGTTACTATGTCTAAAATCAACAACATTACTATAGACAGGAGTGCACTATGTAATCAATTGACTATCCTTAATAATCTGACAGCTTTCTTGTGTAAAGACTTAGATTAAGTGCATAAGAAATGCTAAAGGTTATGTAAATCTAGATTTAATAAAAATTACAATGAAATTTAAACAAATCAGTCAGTCATACCATTCTTAAATTAAAAAAACAGCCAACTCTTCAACGGTACATACAAGTCACAGAGAGTTTTGTCTGGCCCACACAAAAATCTAGATTTCCAGGTTCTCTTGACCTCTCTAGGTCATTACTGTTTCGGTCGCTCCCTGTCACATCTAGACTACACCATTACCTACCACTTGTCTGGTCTCTGTAAAGATCTGAATGTGTTACCCCTGTTTTTCACCTGTTAAAGGTATATGATCCTGGCACCAATAAACATTTACTTCTAACACTGGAAGAAATCAATGGTGAAATGAACCCAAGATCAGGAGAGACCACATTTAACATCTGAAAAAAAAAATCTCAATAGCCAGAGAGGAGCCATATAAATTGAGTCCAAAGGGTTTCTTTGATTTTTAGAATGGTTTAAGTCGGATTTCAAAAATTTGTAACATGCTAGTTAAGATGCTGATAGACCAACACCATATGACTTCGCATCCTGAGGCTATTCTAGAAGGTATTACAAAAGAAGATTATTTTTTTTTAAAGATTTTATTTATTATTTGACATTTGACAGACAGAGATCACAAGGAGGCAGAGAGGCAGGCAGAGAGAGAGGAGGAAGCAGGCTCCCTGCTGTGCAGAGAGCCTGATGCGGGGCTAGATACCAGGACCCTGGGATCACCACCTGAGCCAAACACAGAGGCTTTAACCCACTGAGCCACCCAGGCGCTCCCAAAAGAAGATTCTCAAAACAAGAACTGATCCTAATCAAAATAGCAGTTACAGCAGTAACATAACATTTACTGACCACTGACTCTTGTCAGGAATTGTTCCAAGTGCTATGTCTGTATTCGCTTATTAAATCTCCACAACAACCTGGGCATTGTATTGTGGATATTTTGCAGATGAGGAAACTGAGGTAAGGCAGTCACAGAACCTGCCCAAGGCCATGCACTACAAAAATGCCAGAGCCTGGGTGGCTCAGTGGGTTAAAGCCTCTGCCTTCGGCTCAGGTCATGATCCCAGGGTTCTGGGATCGAGCCCCACATCAGGCTGTCTGCTCAGCGGGGAGCCTGCTTCCTCCTCTCTCTGTCTGCCTTTCTGCTCACTTGTGATCTCTGTCTGTCAAATAGATAAATAAAATCTTAAAAAAAAAAAAAAATGCCAGAGTCTGAATTCAAACCAGCATATATACACTTAACCACCAATCTATACGGCTTCCTGATGAGGACAAAAATTAGTATTGAAAAGGACTCTTTAGGCAATACTGGCAGCTTTCCATTGAACTTCAGATTTTATTTCATTTTATATTTTTTTATTTATTTGTCAGAGAGATGGAGAGACAAGTAGGCGGGGCAGCAGGCAGAGGGAGAGGGAGAAGCAGGCTCTCCACCGAGCAGGGAGCCCGATGCGGGGCTCGATCCCAGGACCTTGGGATGATGACCTGAGCGGAAGGAAAACGCTTAACTGACTGAGCCACCCAGGCACCCCAGAACTTCAGATTTCAAAAGGACATATACATATATAAGTGATGAAAGGAAGGAAACACAACAAATGTGAAGTACAAATGAACGGGGCAGTCTTACAGAAACCGTCTTAGGAAGCCTAATGCACAGAATCAGCTGAGGCTTATGAGAAATGTCAGGCCACAAAATAAGAATGTACTTGTAATCTAGATATTTTTACTACTCATACTAATTATAACATATTTGTTCATTATTTTTTAAATGTTAAAAAATAGAAAAATACAAAAATTAGAAAGTGGTGATCATCATATATAATCACATTCTACCAGATGATTAACAACAATTTGGTGTACTGCCTTCCAAAATTTTTAGTGCATATACAAAAACTCCTTTCCCTAAAATAAGACTCAGATTCAAAAAATTCATACTGTTCCAGAACGTGCATGTTTCACTTAAAAATAGATCATGTGTAGCTCTCACTCTCTTTAAATCTGAATATTCCATTATATGAATGTCCATGGTTTATTCAACTAACCCCCTAGTGAGGAACTCTTAAATTGCTTCCAATATTTCTAATAATTATTAACAATGACGTATTCAATATCCTTGTACATATATCTTTGTGTACCCACCTGACTACTTAAGGAATTGCACAGTGGATAAAATTTAAGTTGATAGAATTTAAATTGACAGAATACTCCATCAGTTTTCCTCTTCTGAGCAAGTTAATATATATGTATGCACAACACACATCTCTATTTATCTATGCATAGGTACATTTTTGTGGGTTTTTGGTATACTAAGAAGGGTCTTTTCCATCCAAGCCTCTGCTATGTTCCAGTCTCCCACTGTATCCATGCCACACTGGTTTGTTGTGGTGGTGGTTTTTCTTTTTTTAAGATTTTTATTTGTTCATTTGTTTGTTTTTTTGTTTATAGCACACGAGTGAGGGGAGAGGCAGAGAGAGAAGAAAGGCAGAGAGAGAATCTCAAGCAGGCTCTGTGCTAAGGGCAGGGCTCAATCTCACAACACTGAAATCAGTACCTGAGCCAAAATCAAGAGTTGGATGCTTAACCGACTGAGCCATCCAGGAGGCCCTACGCCATACTGTTTTCATTTATGTACCTTTATAGTTATATATAATAAACATTTGTATGTTTTAATATCTAACAGGCAAGGGATCATAATACTTTTCTTTTTTAAAAATGTCTATTTCATGAACTTTTGAAATTTTCAAATAAAAAAACTACTGAACTACTGAAATTTTTTTAAAGATTTTATTTTTTATTTGAGAAGGAGAGAGAGAGAGAGAACATGAATGGGGTGAGGGAGAGGGAGAAGCAGACTCTCCTGTTAAGCAGGGAACCTGACATGGGATGCGGTCCCAGGACTCTGGGATGATGACCTGAGCTAAAGGCAGATGTTTAACTGATTGAGTGGCCCAGGTGCCCCGAAACTACTGAAATTGTAATTAGAACTGCACCAAATGTATAAATTAACTTGAGATTCTATGGATATCCTCATGATGGCAAATTTCCCATCTAGGAGTATGTTATTTATTCAAGGCTTCCTTGCAAAATTTTCCTTTAAGTTTCACATAAACTTTTACAATTCATTTCAAAAGGTGGAGATATTAAAATTAATACTGGAATCAAGAAAAATAAGATATTCTGCTAATGTGGGTAGATAATAATAGTATGAGGAGTATATAAAAAAAAGGAATTAGTATTTAATGAGCAACTATTATAAACCATGCATGGTACCAGCAGATGTTTTTACAAGTCAGACCATTTTATCTCAGAACAAGTCTACTTGTTGAAAGAGAGGTCACCATTACAGCCATTTTACAGAAGAAAACACTGATGCTCAGAAAAGTAAAACATCTGCCCAAGTTTTCAAGTATTTGTTTACAAGTGAAGGGAGGGAGCCTGTCTTTGTATGTACAGTGCCAACTCAAGCAGATTTAACTTAAGCAGATTTAACAACTATCAGTTTGGGGGCACATCCTATTTTCCTGTCACCTCATGTTACAAATGAGGAGACTCGAGCTTGGACAGAGAGTGTAGTAAATGGCTGAAAGTCACATTGCCAAGTAGGTGGGAAAGCCGGGGTTTTAAGGCAGTTCTGACTTACCCCACAGCACACATTCTTAGCTCCTGTAATATATACTACTTAAAGTACACAGAGGAGTCAGGATGCAAATCCACAGCTTGTTAATTTTCTTTCCACTACATCATGTTGAAATAGCTCAATTCTTATTTTGCTTTTGTCTTTATTGATGGGAAAAATGAGAGTCAGAATAGACTGTAAAGAATACAGCTAGCCGCTATAGAAAATAAGGTTTAAATCTCATGGCTAGAATAAATTATGTCTAACTAAATAAAAAAGTTTTAAGTTGAGATCACCAAAATTCCTTTTGAGAATCCCCAGAGAATAAAAAATCTGCTCAAAGATGAAGAATGCAATCAATGTCATCCCGACTTGCAAGAGGGGAAGGTATGAGGGTTCTCATGTCATAAGAAAACCAGGCTTAGGTACAAACACACCAGGACTAGGTGGCACAATGGGGGGCTGTGGGGAGAGGAACAAGCAGGGGAAAGCCGGGGTGTAAATAATGAATAAGTTGGCTATAGGGTACATAAACAAAGGAGCTGAAGCTCAGAGACAGGTAAGACATGGTGGCAGGAGGAAAAGGCAGTGGGGAGGGGTGGGATGGAATCACAGCAACAATACCTTAAGTTCCAAAAGGCCAACCCGATCTCAGGTTGGAAACAAATCTCCCAGAAAAGGAGCTCAGATTACATAGGGGATTGTGACCCCATTCCGAGAGGGGGGCTGGGATTCCAGGTAAATCATCAGTAGACTAAAGGGTAGGAAAGGGGGCAGCAGAACAATGTAACAGGTTACCAACATGAATGAACAGGGTATTCTGGAAAATGGCAGCTAATTGGCACCCAGGGTTTACCCCAACATGATGGGTAATGCTCTGTTAGTCATATGATTACATTCAAGTACAACCCAGTGGCGTTACTGATTTTGCCAATACTCTGCCTATCCCTTTCCTGACAAATTCAGGAACTTCTGGGAGCCTTGGGGTGAAGGTTGAGTTCATCAAAAGACCTAGCAGAGGGAAGGTAAAAGAGGCAAAGGTTGTAAAAATGAGGCAAGGGCTATAGAAGGACTCACTATGTACTCGATTTCTTGTCTCTGGCAAAACTCAGAGACAGATGATCAATCACATGGGTTTTAAGTACTTGGGACAAAATTACCAATAAAAAAACAGTAGCCCCCAGAAGTTCACGAATGTCCCAAGGCATATGAATGGCATTCCTTTTTATGAGAAAGTCTCAAGGCCCATAGATAAGGGGATGCTGTAAAGACACAGCGCTGGCTTCTACCAGAGCATCAGACAGTCTCTCCACTCTCCTAATGAACAACAACAACAAAAATTTTTAAGCATTTTTTTTAAAGAAGATTTATGTATTTATTTTAGGGGCAGGGAGCAAAGGGAGAGGAAGATAGGGTCCCAAGCAGACTCTGCGCTGAGCAGAGAGCCTGACGCAGGGCTCGAGCTCACAAACCTGAGATCACAACCTGAGCCGAAACCAAGACTCGGATGCTCAACTGATTGCACCCCCCAGGCTCCCTGAACAGAATTTTAAAATATAAGAAGGATGATGCTATTCTAGAGTAAATTTCTAACAGGTCTGAGGATGGAATACAAAGACTGCTGATTAATGAACCTGTGCTAAAAGAGAGGAAAGCTGCTAAAGACATGCCGAAGGCCTCTGTCACCAGTGCTGGCTATTCTAACAATTTTAATCAATAACCTGAGATGAAACCAAGAGCTACTAGCACAGTCAAGAAAGTCAAAGATGTGATAAAGAGGGAAGGCACAACGAATACAGTGGAAGACAGACTCAAGATCGAGAAAGACTTTAAAAGGCTTGGAAGAAATGATATTCTGCAGGAATATATGTCAAAGCTTACACTTAGATTAAAAGGGAAACTGTGCGATGAACAAAAAGCAAGGGAAAACATATCTTTACAACATCATGTATAAAGCTAAATTAGAAATCAGTTCAAGGGGCGCCTGGGTGGCTCAGTGGGTTAAAGCCTCTGCCTTCGGCTCAGGTCGTGGTCTCAGGGTCCTGGGATCAAGCCCTGCATCGGGCTCTCCACTCAGTGGGGAGCCTGTTTCCCCACCTCTCTCTCTGCCTGCTTCTCTGCCTGCTTGTGATCTGTCTGTCAAATAAATAAAATCTTAAAAAAAAAAAAAAAGAAATCAGTTCAAGACCACAAGCTTAACATAAGTTAACAGTACCATGGAGCAGCAAGAATAGCTAATGGGACTTGCCCTTTAAGAGACCCACACAAGGGAATGTAGAACCCAACTCTAAGCTGTGGGGGACAGGCCAGGCTCAGGGCGCTATGTTTAGACACAGACATCACTTTTAAAGACAAATGGACACATGCTGAAGACTTCCAAAACAGACAAACGAGATAGGGCTGACAGAAGTAAGGACACAGTCTAGAACAGAGAATGCAAACTGACAGCTGCTAAGCTAGATCCAGAAGGCAGATGGGTTTAGTTCACCAGAACATTTCACATAAAAATCTGGATTTGTTTCTCTGGGGGGGGAGGGGTGTCTAACTGAAAGAAGAGGGGCAGCCAAAGCTCCCTTTCATAGAAACCTGTCTACCTCCTATTGTCCGACACCTGGTCACCAACTTGTTATAAATGAGGCTACAAGCATTTGAGCTGCTACTCTACTCCAGTTCCTAAGAAAAAGCCAAGAGGTAAACATAAGTGCTGTGTTCTAAGACCTGAAACGTTATGTCCAAGTTAGTGAACACTAAAGGACTAGTCTGGGAAAATAAGGCCAAAGGGTACAAGGTATAGGGAGGTTCAACATAAAGAACTTTCTAATAAAAACAGAACAATCTGCCCAGATACATGGTCCTTCCTCACTACAAAAGAGTAAATGGGAGTCACCCCTTCTCAGGGTCTCAAAGGAGACTAACTCACTGGGTGAAGAACTAGAACAGACACCCTGGAACACCCCTTTTCAAGTCTGGGTTTCTCTGATGTTTTACGCTTATAAGCTTTTTTATCACCAGTACCCATCGACCACGAAGAACACAGTGAGCTGGGCCTAGCACGCTCTTCACATAAAAAAAGCACTGGCTTCATCCTGAGATCCTAGTTCTTACTGTTTCCATGTAAACTAAACACAGGCTTCACTATCTGATCTTCTTGGGTATTTTAATTTACCATAAATATAAAGGAACTTTAATATTTCGTTAGTGTTGAGAAGTGAGGGCTAGTCCTGCCTTGAAGTCATTCCAAGTTACAGTGAGGGGAATCACAAGGAGGCATCATGACATAAGGGACAGAAAACCAGAACAGGAAATGTGCTTGGGGAAACTTGAAGAAGTTTCTAGACCCCAGTTTATTCATCTACAAAATGGGCCTGAAATTTAGCTGTGTCTGTTTTAGATTATGGTATGAATAAAAAAAATGTATATAAAGATGCTCTGACAATTATGGAGTGCTTTATAAATGCAAGGACTTTCCAGTACAAAACACAGACCTGTTACGTGTTGCTTTTTTGTCTGAAATGCATTTTGCCTTCTTGGTATAAAAATCTGGATCAGTCGACCTATTTACCCAATGTTCCATGTATCCACCTATTTACCTACCTCTCTTTTTCCAAAGCCTCTCAACTGAACACATCCCAAATTCTGAATTTATTAATTGAATTAAGGAGGGGAAATGAGGTAATCAAAAATGTTATCAATCTTTATCCAGGTGGCCAAAGTAATATCTGATCTTTGAAGTTCTGCTTACTGGCTCACTAGGAGATAGATATTTATTCTTATCAACATGAGGTGTTTATTAATCACTTAAAAAGGAATTACAATACCCATACACCAGCTGGCTCAAGTACCGATTTTTAGAGATGAATATCAACAACAGGACCAAGAAGGTGTTACCTAAAAATTCAATGTCACGAACATTCCCAAGTCCCAGGTAAAAAGGAAGATGTGGTCTACTGTTATAAAATATAAAATGGCAAATCAATAAGAATACACACCCCGAGAAGCTCCAAACAGATGGGTGAGAGTTAATCACTTTAGAGAGGAATTTTAAGGTATTAAACAGTGCTATTTTCTAGCTGTGAAAGCTCATTAGTATCTGACTTTATTTGGTGAAGGTTATTTATGCTCTCGACCATGCTTATTCAGTTTTAACAGATCTATGCAATAGTTCCTTAAGAATCCTTATGCAAATAGGAGTTTTCAGGCTACACAAAAATTCACACAAACTCGAGGTCCTATAAATGAAATTCCTTTATAATTAAATTTTAAGAAACTGCAGAGATTTAGGCATTATCATTCCTTGTTGTTTAAAACAAAATTAATTTCCATCAATAAACTAACAATAAATTAAAGAAGTACTTATTACTTTTTTTTTTTTAAGATTTTGTTTATTTGACAGACAGAGATTTCAAGTAGGCAGAGAGGCAGGCAGAGAGAGAGAGAGGAGGAAGCAGGCTCCCTGCTGAGCAGAGAACCCGATGCGGGGCTCAATCCCAGGACCCTGGGATCATGACCTGAGCCAAAGGCAGAGGCTTTAAACCACTGAGCCACCCAGGCGCCCCATGAAGTACCTATTACTTTTAATGGGCAATAATGGAACTAACTTATGTATACAGTATTGGTTTAAAAGGTGATATACCCATTGCGGAAAGATTTTTAAACAATCAAGAGAAAAGGTAAAGTGTTACAACTGAATAACGAATACATGCAACCATAAAACTTTCTCTGTTTTGCTTACCTGTAATACAAATTTCTGATCTATGTATTTTTTGGCAATGCTGGGTTGGAATTCTTGGCTTTCCAAAAATCGTATGAAAAATTCATATACAAGCTGCAATAAACAGATTATAGTTAATTTCAAATTATAATTCACTGAGCGTAGTATCAAAAAACCTTAAAAGCCTGTAACACTAAAGCTGACAGGGCTTAGAAAACTGAGTTTTAATATCAGTTATAAGCTATGCTAGTCCTTCTTGTGGCTCATGATTGCTATTATGTTTAACTTTTTAAATTAAAAATCTGAAAACACAGCCAAACAAAGCAAATAAAAATCCCCCACTGCCTAACCATTTATGATAACCACTGCTGACAATTTAAGGTATGAACCTGATTTTTTTCTATCTTATCAATAAGATAGAACTTATCAATGAACTATAAATATATTTCTATATAGTTTTCAAGTTACTTTTACCATCTAAACATACAAATGATGTCAATAATATCTAAGTTATCATTCTTAGTAGCTATAAATAGGCCATTATACATAATTTATAATGAATTATTCCATTATTCATAATCGATTTAACCAATCTCCTATGTTTGGACGTCTAAATAGCTTCTGATTTACTTCTACATCAAATTATGCCACAATGTGTATTATATAATATATATCAGGGAGTATTTGCTCAATTACTTCACAAGGAAATATTTCTACAAGTGGAATTGTTAGGGCAAGACATATCCAAACATTTTAGGATTTTCAACACCCACGCTAAATCTCCTTTCAGAAAATGTATGGCAATTTACACTCCTCTACCCAATACATGATAGTTTATCAGAATACTCTCATCTGCACAGAATAAAAATATCCTCATCTGTAGAGTCAATCTCAAATAATCATTCTGGTAAACAGTAGAAGATCACTGTTTATGCTCTTTGAGAATAAATCTATGTTAAAGTATACATTAGATCCTGGTGGAGTATAGAACAGTATATAAAAAACAGAACTTTTTTTTTTAGGTAATTGATTAATCTTTTTTTTTAATTAACATATAATGTATTACTAGCCCCAGGGGTACAGGTCTCTAAATTGCCAGGTTTACACTTCACAGCACTCACCCTAGCACATACCCTCCCCCATGTCCATAACCCAACCACCCTCTCCCTCCCCGCCACCACAACCCTCAATTTGTTTTGTGAGATTGAGAGTCTCTTATGGTTTGTCTCCCTCCTGATCCCATCTTGTTAAAAACAGAACTTTTAACAAGAAACAGACAGGCACTGGGTTGGAAGACTAGCTCTGTCCCTTACTAACTGTGTAACCCTAGGCAAATTCATTTCTCTAAGACTGTTTCTTCACCTGAATAACAGGGGATGACAATCCCTAAGATTAAATGTGATCATGTATATAAAGCGCTATGTACAGTGACTAACACATAACATCATTGTAACTTTTGCCTAAACAGCGTTCTCAAACTTTTCAGTCTTGTTCCTTTACATTTAAAAATTGTTAAGATTCCAAACCTTTTATATATATGACATATATACATGAAAAATACATATATTTACATATGTAAAGTCAGAAACACAACCTGAGAAAATTTAAAATACATACTTACTATTTCATTTTAAACCAATAAAATATATTACATATTAACATCCGTTAATGCGGGAAATAACTATTTTTGTGGGAAATAACTATTTTCTGAAGAGAATTACTAAAAAGCATTATTTTTCTTATTTTTGAAAAATCTCTTTAATTGAGTATTAGAAAACAGATTATTGTCCGCTTCCATATTCAATCCGTTACAATATACTGTTTTGGTGGAAGTATATAAAGAAATCAAGCTTCATGCAGATCTAACAGTATGAAAAAGGATTAGTATTTTCAGTCTTTTCACATAATTGTGAAAATTCTTCTTTGATACTACACCAAAACTTGAGTTTCTTAAACAGAAGTCGCAATGCAGCATCTGAAGCCAAAATCAATGAATTTTTCATACTCTGTAACACTAAATTTCAATTGTCTGTCTTACACTTTGAAAGGATTTTTACCCATGCATGGCTTTCTAACATCATTCACTGGCCAACTGGAAAATACTGGTTCACCGACTTATGAAGATTTTTCTCATGCTGACAAGTTTTATTACATAGTATCCAAAGTCCTATTCCTTAAAATCTCCAATTTTATCAAAAAGTCTAAGTTTTGATAAACGATAAAGTTCAAGGTGACAGCAGAAAGATAAAAGTTTTCCAAAATTATAATACTAAATTTTGCTTGAATGCTCTAATTTTATCAGTTGTTTTGTCTATTTTCAAGAAAACATCCACCAAATACCCAAGACAGAACTACAGTTTGCCAGACATTCCTTCCAGTAAAAATACTTCATGAAAAACCAGCTAGTTTGGCTGGTAGCTCAAACAATCACATAAATGCTTTAGCACAAGACAAATGGATATACTTCAGTATGTAGTCACTGGGCTTTGTGCATACTTCCATTTCCCTCTTTGTCACAAAGAGTATTTTTTAAATTGTGTACTCAAAGGTCAAGATTTAATATTTAATTTCATAATTTTTACTGCTTTTCCAAGAACATTGTTAAATGAAATTGCCTTTTTTTTTTTTAATTGTCAGCCCACGGCAGTAAAGAATATGATTACAAAGCCAATTTGCCACAACCATCTTGATTTGTGCTAAGGCAGCAGCAATTTCAACCACCAATGCTTTTACAACTATCCGTTCCAATGTCAACACAGTGAAAACAGCAAATAGCACAGTAATATTATGAAACTAGTTTTGACTTTGCAGGCCTGAAAATCAGGGCTCAGGGTCCCCCAAGGGTCTGCTGTTACCACTAACCTAAACACATCATACAGTGATCTTACAAGACTTCAGACTCTAACTTAACACTTAAATTAGGTATTCACATTAGGATTTTACTTTAAAGTTAAAAAAAAAATTGTTTTTCTCTTTGAAACTCTGAATTTGAAAAACTTTTTGCCCAATGATCTGAACATTGTCAAGCTGTACTTCTACGCATAATAATATGACCGAGCCCTCCAACACCCTCTAGAAGAATAGTTCTTTTTTCAATACACTAATTTTTCAACTCTTTCTTTTATAAATAGAATGTCAGCCTATTCAAACAACCCATAAAAGGGGTTTAATTCACACAAAGTGGAAAGAGTCTCATCTTGCAGGCCTGACTTGTGGGCTGGCAGGGCTTTCTAGCGGGACCAGCAAAGTGCTCCCCTCTGGTCCCTTGAAAGCAGATACAGTTTAAAACAGTTTGGTGGAAACGCTTTAGACACATTTACTAGTAAGTATAAATCTTGTCTACACTTATGAGACAGATTTTTAACCTCAGAATCAAAAATCTCCCTTGAATTTCCAAAGGGAAAGAAAGAATAAGTACTGAGAGAATAATTTCACTGTTCAAAATCACATAAGTGAATGCTCCAAGGAACATGAGTTAAAAAGACTTTTTAGCATTTCTGTTTTTCAGTCTCAAGTGTAAAGCACTCAAAACAATCCCCTGATTGTAAATGTAAGTCCTGCAAAATCATATTCTACTGGAATTACAGACCCAAATACAAAAACACACACACACAAAACCATAGTAACTATGGAATACCAGTTTAAAAGATACCAAGACAGATAAGAGAAAAGATCAAATAATACACATACAGTAGAACCTTTGGTATATTTAAACTAAAAATTTGTGGATTTAAACTTTTTTCTATTTTTCTTCAAGTTTATTTATTTATTTGAGAGCGAGAGAGCAAGCAAGTAAGGGGAGGGGCAGAGGGAGAGAAAAAATCTCCAGCAGACTTCCCTCTGAGCACGGAGCCCAAGACACAGGGCTCAGGGCTTGATCTCATGACCCTGAGATCATGACCTGAGCCGAAATCAAGAGTCAGACGCTTAACAGAGTGGGCCACCAAACTTTTGCTATTTTTAAGAATCTCCAAAGATCCATTATTTGTTAGGTGTAGTTTTGTATGGGCCACAAATTTAAATCAGACCAGAGGCGTGCAAAACAGTCAACTGGCCAGGTTCGTTGCCCCATCGCCCAATAACCATGTCTCAATGCAATTTTGTTGTTGCGTACTATTATCAGGTATCTGGTAATAAATGCTGTGCTTCCTTATAAAAATGTGATCCAGAAGAAGCAGCCCCTGCTAATGCTGGAGTTAATAAAAAGTGGAAAGGTCAGAGAAAGTGCTATGTTTTGGTCAGAAAAATATTGCTGGATCAATTAAAAAGTAAATGTTAAATTTAGTAATATCTCACTATCACATGAATGACCTGTCATGAACAGGTAAGGAGAGTCCTTGAATGCTCAGTGAGTGCTCTTATCAGTATTAAAACACCTACCAGTGAAAATGGAAAGGTGACCAATTTGTAGAGTTAGAATACATAAGAGAAACACAGGAATCTTGAGTACAAAGACCTTCAGAAAGGAACAGCTGAAGACAATAGTGTGCCTACTGACTTGACCTTTATTACAAATGAAGGTTAATTTGTGAATTTTAAAAGTAGGTTTCCTTTACCTGATCCAGTCTAAGTCATATTTTCCCCTAAGCTAAAGCAGGGATCAGAGGCTTATAGGCTTGAACAGGGTGTCAACACAGAGGAAGCCAGCCCATTTTGGAATACACTTTTTGACTTTACATCATAAGGGTAAAGGTTTCATCATCGCTCCTCACTGTCGCTTTGGTTTTACAGTTTCAGGTGAATTAACAGTTAACGCTCCTGTAGGAATGACACAATTGTAAGCTAGAGATTTTGGGTGACAGAATTTAGTTTCATAGCTTTAGAAATTAATTTGGTCTGTATTTTACAGAGTCATTAAGCTTAGGAAGGATTAACTGAAATACTCGGTTCAACTTTACTGTGCTTTAGGGGAAATCTATATCTCTGGTGATCATGATTTAGAGCATTCAAAAAGCTCTTGCAAATGACAAGAGTAGTCTACTGTCTCTAGGATATAGAGAAGAGAAGTTGAAGCTTTGAAGACAGCTTTCTTCCTGTCTTTTCCAACCATGAGATGTGGGACTTTCCTTAAGAGATTATCTTATTTGTTTTGTTTTTTAAATTTCTTTAAAACACTGCACTTTAGGAACAGGTGCCAAATATTAGGAATAAGACATGACAAGAAGTCCACCTATTCAAAAGAATGATTTTTTTAATTTTAATTTTTGTCACAATCTGGGATACACCATAAAAAGCAACAAATAATTTTCTAAATTTCTTAGATTGCAGATAGTATGTCTGACACCTTTAAAAAAAAAAAAATCAAGCTGCTAAAATAGGAAATCAGCCACAGCATTTTAACTTATTTACTCAGTCTTGGCATTGGCAGCAGGAATACATATGTATAATACACCCGGGTAAGAGCTGAGGAAATGGAGGCCCAGAAAGCTCTCTCCATAACTAGGGGAAACGGCATACATGTATATCTGTAGCAACCTTGAGCTGGCAAAGCAGGACAGGGTAAGTTGCAAACTGATGTCAAAAATTCTGAAGTGGGGACAAAAGAAACTTTAAGACACCCTCTAGGCCTCGCCTTCCTGCAGCCATTTTCTGCTCTTCTCAAAGTCAACAAGTATCCATGAGCACACTTCAAAGATACAATGGCTTCTGCCTCTGGCTGAAAGTGTACAAGGTTTTAGCCCCTCTCTACCATGCCTTCCCTCCTGGCTGGTTGTCATCCAGCCTCTGAGGACATTCTAACTCAATGGAAAGATAGCTTGAGGGAGCATTACATTCACATTTCCTTGTTCTATTCCTTTGAGAAATGTTGGCCTGCAGCGCAAGCAACCAGGAAGGGAAGATGGAAAATGACTGGTATGGGTAAGTAAATACAGTCCAGATGGGCCTGGTGCTGGCACAGGAGATACAGGGATGGCCTTGACCTGTCCTGGCACATGCATATGACTGGAAAACATGGCTTTCCCAATGCAAGAGAACAAAACTGTCCTTCACATAACCTTTCTATCAGTTGTTGCTCTGCCTTACAACACTATGAAATAACTACTGCAATTTGCTTTTGCCCTTGCAGGCTACAGAAGCACATCTGTGGCTATCAGAAAGACAGGCATTCAATCCCCAGGGAACCTGCTGATGAAAATGAGATATAAACTCTATGACCTAATCACATCCAACTAATACTAATGTGAATATAGCTCAGTTCCTGTTGGAAGCTCCAGCAGGCAGGATCACACAGAAGCTCTCATCAAAGAGCAAGAACAGCTGGCTTGACCCACAACTTGGGAGGAACCACACTACAGCATTATACCACAACTTATTATTTTATTCTTTTGGCATCCTAATTACCAAGAGAGAAAGGAACACAGCATTCTCCAGCTTTCCATTAATGTACTCTAATTTGATTTCTGGGTGAATAAAGGCCTTCAAGAAATTCCCATGCTAATTAGCTAATGAGTTAATGGAGCTTTCTTTTATAACAAATGGTAGTTCAAAGTACCTGTAAGTGTGGCCACGATGCCTCAAGGGTAGGTTCGTCTTCTTCTGGATCAAATTCATTGCTGTCACTAGGAGGGAGAGTTCTGAATATATTGCAAGATACCTAAAAATAAACAAGCAGCAGAGTTAAATGGAAGCACCTCCTGGGCAGCCGTATACAAGGTTTGCAGCCAGCCAAAGGGAACCCAGACGATAAATGACAGCAACACCACCAAACCGGAACAGGGACCTCTTTCTATAGCCCTCGTGGCCTGGACCACCTCCAGACAAAGCCGGAGAGCGGCAGAGTTGCACCTCCTGCCCACTTGAACAATACCCCTTGTCTTTATATGGCCATCCCCACTCCAGGCCCCTGTGACTTTAGACCCCCCATTAAAGCCTGCTCTTGGTTACTTACTGGTCAAGTGTGCTTCTAATTAACCAATTTACACGAAGATATAAATAACCACTAATGAATGGGCTTTGTGTGTTTCCCTTTTCAGGTTTATTCACAATTTGCAAATTTACAGATTGAACTAATGGTAAAATGTCAGACATTTACAGAAAGCAAATCAGAAAAGATATTTCCGAGCCTAACACCCTTGAAATCATACCTCATCTGTTCTCGGTGGGTTTACAAAAAACCAGGGTGCCTGACAGGCTCAGTCACAAAAGCATGCAACCCTTGATCTGGGGGTCGTGAATTCAAGCCACATACTGGGTACAGAGATTACTTAAAAATAAACTAAAAAAAATAGTAATGATGCCCAGGATAAGATGTATCTGTGATACAAATCTCGATAAGCTAGTTATTTCTTTACTATTGGCAATTTCCAAATTAAATGCTGGTTGCTCAAAGAATGGCTCCGACTTGATTTAACCACTGAAACTGGGCGATGAAGAGATGAGGACTTATTATTCTATGCTACTATTTCTGCATATATTCCAAGATTTCTACAGAAAATGGTTATTTTGAAAATGTGGTTGCTACTATTCTCAGGGTTCCTTCTCAATTTCTATTCTGTTTCTTGTCCTACTTAGTCATCTATCCTCTCCCAATGACCCAAATACGTCCTCAGATACAAAGAATAAAACAGGAGGGGAGGGGTAGCGAAGAATAAAAGAGGAGGGGTAGCAAGGGGTAAATGTATAGAAAGCAAGAAGTTTAAAGAAAGGAGACTGAAACAGAAGCCTTTGCTGGACTTTCTACATAACGCAGAAAATACAAAGTATAATATGCTGCTCTGAAAGAGGAAAGCAGAAAGGCTTCTGGGGTACCACATAATCTGTATCTATTTATCCATTTAACAAATATTCATTAAATGCTCATTATATTCATACACTATTCCAGACACTGGGAAAATAACAGTGAACAAAGCAGAAAAAAAGTCTGCGTCCTCCAGGAGCTAATATTTTAGTTAAAAATTCACAAATACCCTAATTTTCTTACTACAGATACTGAGCCCAGATATGTAAGCTATGGAAAGGAGAAATTTGATTTTAAGTGTCATAGGAAGCCATCAGTTGATCTTAAACAGAAATGTGACAGTATTTTATTTTTCCTTTAAAAAAAAATCATTCTGGTAGCTCTCTCTGTATTGAACAGACAGGGAAGAGACAAGTTAGAAGCCTATGGAGGTGGCAGGCAATGATGATCGCTTGGACTAGAATGATGCAGAGGAGACAGAAGTAGACTAATTCCAAATCTACTCTGGAAATAATATCTGCTGCTGGCCTGGATACATGGGATAAAGAAAAGGAAAGAATCAAGGATGAGTCACAGATGTAGGCCATTTATCCAAGATGGAGATGGGTGGGAAAGGGAAAGCTTTCTTTGTTTACTAGTTTGGGGTAGAGGGGGGAGGATCCAGAGATCCCGTAAGGAATGTGTTAAAGAAGCAATATCCAGGAGGTAATCAGACATATAAATCTGGACCTTAGAGCTGTACATCAGGACTAGAGACATATAAGGACTCCTTGGCGTATAGATGATTTTAAAGCCACGAGCCCAGTGGATCACCTTGGAAAGGAGTAAATAGGAAGAAAGGAAAGGACCCATAGGCATCCAACATTTAGAAATCAGAGAGAGAAAGAACAACCAAACAACACAATTGAAAAGGAATAGAAGGTAGGAGAAGAAAAGAACTAGAGTTTGGGGTCTCAGAAGCTAAGTGGGAAGAGTATATTAAGAACAACAAAGAGGTCAACAGCAGTAAATGCTACTGTGTGATTGACTAAGATGTGCACAGAGCAGTATCTATTGGATTCTACAGTCCTATGAAGGGGATACCATCACGAACTCCAATTTACCCTTGAGGAAATGGAAGCACAGGTGTTGTTAAGATCTGAGGTTACACGTGGTAACCAGCAGTTACAACTGAACCCAGGCTGTCAGGCTCTACCACAGTGTTCTAGAAGAGTTGGCAGGCCACTTCTCTTGCTCTACTTTAGCTTAGATGACTGGGAAAAAAGAAAAAATCATCACATTAGAATGCTTTTGCCATGGCCAATGACAGCCTGCACAGGTCTATTATGTTATTTTCATCCCTTGGAATGATTATCAGAAATCTCGTTTACAAAGAAACTAGTGACTTTTCAGAAAACCGTCAACCCATGACTCTCTTCAACCAGCCAGCCACACCGTAATCAAAAGGGCAGAAGTCTTTTGGTTACTTACTTTTGAAACCATACATATATTTCAAAACTGAATTTTCATTCCAACTAAACCATTTGTATCTACCTTACTCTGTAACAATTTTCTTTCCTCTTCCAAGATGTAAAAGTAAACCATGAAAGTTTTAAAAAAGGGTGGGGTGCTCCTGTGTAGTAAGAAATCTGGATAAAAGGACATGGAAACTTCTGCTGCCTGGTATTCCTGGTCGTATCAACCCTCTTACAGAGCCCACCATGTGCTGTAGCAATTATTTGTTTACATATCTGCCTGTCTCTCCCTACTCACCAAGAATATGCAATGTCACATTCACATTTGTTTTCCTAGCAAATACAAGGCATCCAATAAACATTTGCAAAATAAAAATTTGGACATATTTACAAAACTGTGTATTTTGGTTTGGCTTTTTAAAAATTTCAAGTTAAAGTGTTCTGAGTGATTTAAATTAATCTAAGTTATTTAACTTAAGATGTTTTAACTCTGAACAGTGAGTGATCTAAACCTTTGATTTGGTCAAAACTTCATCTCTCGATTATCATATCAAAAAAAATGTCAAGTTGTGTAAATTATCCACACAGCAACTAGCTCCAAAGGCATGCACTTCTCACTCAGCCACACACTGACATTTTCTTCAGATGTGCCTTCCTAATAATGCTTAATTTAGCTTACTTCTAAATATTCACCAGATGAGTTATGAGGAAGCTCAGATCCATTGAGCTAGATAATGAAGAGCTGACAATCGGTCAAGTAGTTCTCTAGCAAATTTGGAAAGACTGTCAAAGCATATCAAGTGTCATGGAAATGGCCAAGCTTTTGAAGCAGCAGGGGACATACAAGGTGCTTAATAAAAATGTCACGAAATGAATGAATCTTTGCTCCCCTTCTTAAGAATCTGTTCTAAAAAAACTAATCCAAGACAAGTCTGTAAAAACTACTTAAGCAGCCATTTGCAACATTCTCCAAAAAATGTAAAAGTAGAAATAACCCCTATGTCCAATATTTAAGAGGTCCATCAACTTAGCAGAATACTGTGCAACATTAAAAACGATGGCTAGGGGGCGCCTGGGTGGCTCAGTGGGTTGGAGCCTCTGCCTTCGGCTTGGGTCCTGTTCTCAGGGTCCTGGGATGGAGCCCTGCATCGGCTCTGCTTGGCAGGGAGCTTGCTTCCCCCTCTCTCTCTGTCTGCCTGTCTGCCTGCTTGTGATCTCTGTCAGATAAAAGGATAAAATCTTCAAAAAACTATATAAAAATAAAATAAATAAAAATAAAAATAAAATGATGACTAGGGTGCCAGGGTGGCTCCATCGGTTAAGCGTCTTCCTTTGGCTCAGGTCATGATCCCAGGGTCCTAGGATCAAGATCCGCATTGGGCTCTCTGCTCAGCAGAGAGTCTGCTTCTCCCTCAACCGCACCCTCCTGCTAGTCCTCTTTCTCTCACCCTCTCTATCAAATAAATAAATAAATCTTAAAAAAAAAAAAAAAAAGATGATGGCTATATGGTAGCACAAAGAAATGTTTATGACTAAGATTCAGGGGGAAAGACAACAGAAAACGATATGACTATAACTACAAGGGATGAAAGTGGATAGCTAAAAGGAAATTTTTAAAAGCTGTAGTAAAGCAAGAGGAATATGGATGATAAACTAGTAGTTGCTGTTATCTCTTGGGGCACACAAAGTATGTCCTAAATCTATAAAAAGCCTAAGTTAGAGACATACAGCATATAAATTATGCCCTTAATTTCAGTATGAAAATGGGCTCTTGAATTTGTTTGAATAAGATTATTACTGTCAGGAAAGAGTTAAAAACCATGGCTTCCTACAATGCCTAGAGCCTAGCTCATGAATGAATGGTTGAAAGATTCAATGAATGGACCAGTTTAACTGTAGAGTTAAATCATTAATTTAAAACTTGAGCTCTCCATGGATGGGGGAGCTGGGTGAGGCAGTCCTCCAAATTCCCTGACTTTTCTGCAATAATTTTGTATGGTGAGTCCAACTGGGGAAACAATCCAGTTGCTTTGGTCAGACTTTCGAAAGATTCCCAAGATCTAAAAACGGCCTAAAACCACTATCCAAAATGGTACATTTGCTTTCATTAAATCTTTATCAGTGGCAGCCACTTCTGATGTATAGTCCAGGTTTTATTTTCTAAGCTTTTATTTATTTATTTGAGAGAGAGAGGGAGCACAAGCAGGGAGGGGCAGAGGGAGGAGACGAGGCAGGCTTCCCCACTGAGCAGGGAGCCCAACACAGGGTTCAGTCCCAGAACCCAGAACCCAGAACCCAGAATCATGACATGAGCTGAATGCAGACACTTAACCGATTGAGCCACCCAGGTACCACTATAGCCCAAATTTTAAGGGATTATTAAATAGGTAACATTATTAAGTTGGTGACAGCAGCTGTATCCTTATGCAAATACATCATGACTCCAAGTAACCACTAGCATCCGTCCTCACTACAGAGCAGTTCTGCAGAGTCTATGCAGCTAGATTAAAATGCACCGAAGTATTCCTAAAGTCACAAAAACTGTCTCTATAATATATTTAAATACATGAGGCTCTAGTCCTAAACTGTCAATTTTATTCATTCAGGAACAGATTATCCAAAATGAACAAAAGAAAAATTTTAAGTAAATTACAAGGGTTTATTTTCCAACTGTTTTATTTTCATCTACACTGGTATCAATGCAAAGAAAAAGAAGTTTAAGAAATAAGTGTCTTTGAGGTAGTCTGATTCATTTTCATTCCAAAGACATTGTAATAAACACTGGAATGCTGGAATCAAACTAAAGGTTTGAAGGCCCTGGAGTGGCCTCCAGAAAGTGGCTCTAAGGACAGAAAGCAAGTCTGAGGGGACAGGAGAAACAGGTATTAAAATCTAAATAACCCCTCCTCAAAGGTAGAAATTTAGGAGTAGGGATTCCACTGGGTTCCTTCTAGAGTCAGATCATGTTAGAGCCTCTCTCATCCAACTCCCTCCTCTTACAAATAAGTTCAAAGAGCTTGTGAATTTTTCAAGATAGCACAGCACCATGATATGCATGGAGGGACCTCAGGGTCCCCTCTCTGGCACTCCACCTCCATGCCATCCACAGACACCATGCATGGACCTATTTTGTCTCTCTTTCCTTCTGATTCCCCCACCACATTTCTTTTTATCAGTTTTTTACCCTCTCGTTTTCTCATCTCTCCTTTTCCCATCACCACCCTCCTATGTTACTGGACTGCTGGAGGCCCTCAGTGGCACTCACAGACAGCCTTCCTACATGTGAGCATTCGGAGCTACAATGACCTTGCTCAGCATTAACATAAAAACATAACACTCCCTTCATCCCCACTGTCTCATCCAGACCTTCTCTTCAAACATCTTGATTACTGCCAAGTTTCCTCTCTGGTGTTCCTATTCTCCACATCCCTTCTGCTCCATTCCCCCCCACGCACAATCGGATTTTGAGCTCCTCGAGAACACCTTACTAATTTCTGAATGCCAAGCACCTTCACATAAAAAAAAAAAACCAGGAATGACAAGGGTTGCCAGATAAAATAAAATTTAAATACAACAATTAAATCTGAATTTCACATAAACAAATAATTTTTAGTTCAGGTATGTCCCGCATCTTGCATGGGCCATAGTTAAGACAAAAAAAAAAAAAAAAAACCACATTATTTATCTGAAATCCAAATTTAACTAGGTGCCCTATATTTTTATTTGCTAAAACTGACCATTCTGACACTAATACTAAGAACCTCTTCTGGTTACAACTCAGTTGTGATGCGGAACTGTAGCGCAGTCACAGGCAAGGCCTTGAACCCAACAGCTACTTGCTTTGAGGGACCGGCGGCTCTTTTACTTTTCAGCTCTTTGGTTTACCGCCAATTACTATGAACTACGGTGCAAAATAAATAAATAAATAAATGAAATTCAAAGTCTTGGCCAAATGTCAAAGAGACGACTTAGAAGGATCCCAAGTACGTGGCCCCAAAAGTAAAGAGGAAGGAGTGTTCACGCATATTCTAATCAGGTTTTCATTAAACAAACAAGTTACTATTTTCTGACTTATAATATAAAATGCAACTATTAATATATTTTTAAAAGATTTTGTTTATTTACTTACGAGACAGAGAGAAAGTGAGCTCAAACATACAAGCAAGGCAGAGAGAAAGTGAGGGGGAGCTGGACAAGCAAACTCCCTGCTGAATGGGCAGCCCAACCTGGGCCTCAATCCCAGGATCCTGAGATCATGACCTGAGCCGAAGTCAGACACTTAACCAACTGAGTCACCACCCAGGCACTCCACACCTATTAATATTTTTAAATATTTATTTAAGTTACTGCAAGGAGAAAATCCCTCCCTTTCCCCAATCTGTTTATATTCATAGAAACTACTAATTTTACATTTTGGTTGATATTTTGCTGTTGTATAAGGAAAATGACTAGCACGTTATAAAAGAACAGAATGTGGCTAGCGCCTAGTAACTATTCACTAAATATATGCCAAGATTAGCAATGAACAAAATAGAAGGTAAGAAAATATAATGAGTTATTAACAACAACAACTACTACTACTACTAATGAATACTTTCAATCAGGCATATTATGTTCTCAGGAAAACACTTCTAACTACAGTACAAGCGACTTAAGTCATCTTCTCTGTGTTTTACAATACTACTTTCTAGATGAGTAGGTATCATCCATTCCTGGATAACAGCGTGAACTAGTTGACCTCGAGAACATTTCTCCCTCTGTTATCTGTGACACTATAATTTTATACAATTATGCAACACTGCAAATATATTGACTATAAATATAAAAATAATGACATCACAGCTGTAAAATGAATTTTGAGGTTACATCCACAAAGTAAATTTTCTAACAAAAAGGGATAACATGAATGATGTTAAATAGAAAACATCCAAGCAAATTTGAAAGTACCATTATTCCTCTAGCACTATTTGTATTAAGATTTCAAGCAAGTAATAATTTTAATAATATCCCTGTTTTTTCATCAAGTTCATTCGTTCATTCTATAATCCACCATGTACTGAAAAGAAACAAAATTATTTAATCAAGCATTTTGAACCAGAGAGAGGACACAGTAAATGCAACGTTGAAACTGTGTCATCATGCATTATTCTCACAGTATTTTGTGTTGGCCAAAAAAAAATGCAATAAGATAAAACATATTAAAGTAAGCAAAAGTTACTTTAAATCTTGAAATTGGACATTTGAACAGAGAAGACTATTTCCACACATATCAGAATTTGTATTAATATTCAAACTCTAAGAATAAGAACTAAAATTCAAACAGAATTTGCCTAGATACCTTCCTATTTATGTTTAGAACATAAAATAAATAATAAACATACATATAATGGTCAAGTTACCTCTGGTAACACCAAATTTAAGATTTAACAGTCCCAGTGACAAAGAACCTTTCAAACCTGACTCTCAGCCCCTTTTAGAATAATTATTATTATTGATAAATAAAACCAAGGAGAAAAATCCCAAAGCATTTGTAATTATGCTCAAGAAATTTAGAATCAGCCCTGGGGCAAATGGTACATTATATGTTAATAAAAATAATTAAAAAAAAAAAAAAGAAAAGAAACTAAGAATCAGAATAGATACGTATCTTTCAAGCTGGGACTTTGATTAGGAAACAAATGGCAAAATTTTAAAACTTTCAATTAGCACTTAATTTAATTCACTGGCAATTTGTTCCATCAGTAATTTGTTTCTAGAGCCAAACCATGTCTTTTAATTACCATAGTGTTTACTGGAGTTTTAACTTCAGACTAGATATAAAGTCTTTTTAAACCTTACCATCTATGTGAATTAACAGAGCTGTTTTAAAAGTTATCCGAACTTGTGAAACCATTAAAATCCCTTATTCTAACATAAAGACATGTCCTTAGCTAAATCTAAAAAGGAAAAATTTAATTAAATCAGATGACACTGTCCTATATTATGAGCCACCCACTGCAACCTACCTTTATTCTGTAAGATAGTAAATATGTAACTGTCACTACTATGTAACATTATCAATATAATTAAAAAGTTCAGCAAGAATTTCCAGAAGTTATTATTACAAACACGTTCACTTGAGTTAAACATGATTCCCTGAGCCAAAATAATCTTAAGGCTGTTGTTTGCCACAAGTAGAGGTCTCAGCAACAGAAGAGGGACTAAAACACCGTGACACATAGGTGTGGTCAAGCCACTCCACCAACGTGTCCACATTTTTATCATAAAACCATTTCTGCGGACAAAGCTCACGAAGTTCACAGTCAGTGAACCAGAACCAAAGACAGCATCCACTGTTAACATGTGACTAAGAAACATGCACTTGTGACAGCTGTTAGATTTGTTTTACAACATCCAGAAATCTAGAAGAGGATGTAAAAAATTTCTAAAGTCAATGATTTCAACTTTATTATTGTTACACATCATGGTCATACCTTTAATCTTTATTACCAGGGCTTTCTAGGCCATAGCAACTATTCTGTGAAACCTAATTTCTGAAATGAGGCAGAGGGAACATCTTAAAATGATAAAAGCAGCTTAATAGTCAGTGAGAGAAAGGGAAAATCAAACAAAAAAGGAAGTTCAAAAACATATTGCCCAACTAGAATTTTCAAATATGAAGCAGATAAGATTATTGGAACACTGCATCAAAAACTGATGATGTATTTTATGGTGACTAACATAACAGTTTTTTTTTTAAAGTTAAGATTAAAGTAATAGACATCTTGGGCATGTACTATTTCCCTAACTCACAAAGATATCATTTTTATTTATATTTCCTTTAGCAAGTATTTCTTTCAGAATCTACTAGGTATGGCCACTGTTCAGATTTCTATAGACTAAAATGAATCTGTTTTCATTGTTAATTACTGCTGCTGCTTCTGTTGGCTTAGCTGATCATTGTTATCATCCCTTGGTATAACTGTACTTAACATATACTGATTGTTTCTGAAAATAATTTGATCACTTTAGATGTGCAGTTTCTAGAAGGGCTAGAGCACGGACAACTGTATGGAAGAAAGGAATCTATCCATGAGAGCTCAAGAACAGAGAAGCAATAGAATTTGAATACAGATCAAAGTAAATACAAGGTAGTTTTGAGGGATACATCAACATTTAGTTTTAAGGAGCAAAAAGGAAGAAAAATGTGTGAAAAGTACTCGGTCTTTTGTCTACTCTCTTTGACCTACCGCACGCCCATCAGAGGGGAGAGAGACTGCCACAAGGGCAGGAAGGAAAAGAGATGGGGGGGGGGTGGTGAAGATGCAAGGGAAAGAGGAAGACTTGTAAGTCGAGTCCCCGCCATGTACATTTTATACAAAGTTCAAAATCATACAAAACTAATTAACAGTATTAATGTCGGGAGAGTGTCAGAAGAGAGAATTCAAACCAAGAAAATCTGTGCCATAATCACAGTTGCACATCCAGGCATATTTAAAATGGAAGCTCTGGATCAGATGGTGGCACAGAGTCACCAAGGAGTGGGCTTGTCTGGGGTGAGACTGGCTGGCCTATTTCCTTCCCACCATCTCCCTAAGAACTCTTCTCTAATTGGTGCCTTTAAGTCTTTCTTTTGGGCTTGTCTGATTCTCTAAAGAATTACCCATCCATCTCGCGATTAAAGGCACAAGGGATCTGAGAGCTGAGTGGCATGAGAGTTGAGGATTTTCCCATTCAACGCGCTCCACTACTTTCAGAAAGGTACCGACTGCTGGCGGCAGTGCCTAATGTCTCCGAACCAGATTCCCTCCGGCATAGCCTCTCCAGAGAGTCAACCTTCAGTTTTTGGGGGTCTGGTTCTTGGGGGGGGGGGCAGGGTGAGGTGGGATCAGGAATTCTAGCTACTTCTTACACTTTTCACCAAGTCTCCTCTTTTTGTCTCCATGCACCCTTACTTGTTTAAAGGCATCTTTCTGAGCCTTCCCACACTTAATGTGGTGTGAGTTGGCTACTTCCAGACACTCCCTATGGCTGCTTATGGCTTCGGCTTTTTCTCATCTGCCAACATAGTGACCACCAGTTCATTTGCTTTCTAGTTTCCAAAATGCTGATTCTGAGACCTCCTCTCCATTTTGTTTACTTCTTCTGGGTTTTATTTCTTTTCAGTAATTTTTGTCTGATTTCAGGAGGTAAAGGAAGTAAATATATGCATGTGTTCAATTCCCCCTATTTACTCAAAAGTTAGCAATTATTTCCTATTAAATTACATCTTCCATTCTCCAGTAACTTCTACTAATTCAAGTAACTTAATTTTCTTATGTGAACATGTCAATCCCTTTTAGTAGGAAAGAATCCAGTAGAACCACAAGAAAACCAAATGGCAGATGCTCTAACTTTAGCCTAAGTAAAGAGGTATCACCACCACAAGTTTTCTTTCTCAGAATTAACACCAATCACATTAATAGGGCTTAGTGTGAAGCAAAAGAGAAAGTAAAGCACATTCTGGATCTTAAGATCATAAATACAGAAGTCAGACGAATGCCTGAAAGTCATCGTTTCAACCAATGAACAACAACAAATCCTTACCCAAAGAAAGTCAGCATCAGAACTCAAGGTAGTGCAAAACTGAATCCATGACATGATGCTCTTCTCTCAATAATCACTGTTGTGCCCTCTTCTACTAGGACTTCTATTTCCAGGGCAGGAGGATGTCCTTAATTTCACTTTTTCCAGTTAAATACAGAGCAGTTCTGACATCTCCCTAGATCTCAAATTCAATCTAGTCAAAATCAATCTCATCCTCATTGACCTCCACTTCCCTCTAGAATTCTCGTCTCACCTTCCTCATTCTAAGTCTTTAGAATCTTCTTTAACTCTTCCTCTCCTGTATCAGCTTTAAGTCATTTTACTTATGCCTTCACAATGGCTCTTTGATGCTATTGGTGGTGTTATTTTTAAGAGTGGAAATTTGGAAACAGTTTAAATGTCCCAAAACAGTTAAGTAAACAATCATATATCCCCATAATGGAATATTAGGTGGCCAGTAGAATGATGTTTTTTAAATTTAGTTAATTACACGAAAGCATGTTTATATCACCATGCTAAAGAAAAATTTTTTAATTAAAATCATATAATTATATGTGCTAATTATATATATTTATATATATATATATATATATATATATATATATATATATATACACACACACACACAGTAAGCTCAGTATGATATAATTTATATATATTGTAAGACTGGGGAAAAGTGTTTAACAAGAAGAAAAAGGAGGGTGCCTGGGTGGCTCAGTTGGCTAAGCGACTGCCTTCAGCTCAGGTCATGATCCCAGAGTCCCGAGATCAAGTCCCACATCAGGCTCCCAGCTCCACGGGGAGTCTGCTTCTCTCTCTGACTTTCTCCCCTCTCACCCTCTCTCTCTCTCGTATAAATAAATAAAATCTTAAAAAAAAAAAAAAGAAGAAGAAGAAGAAGAAAAAGGAAAGAAAGGAGCACAAGGCAATTTTCCTGAGTGATGGCCATCTTCTAAACCTGGGGTTATGGCTATACGAGTACAGAGAATTATTAAATTCAGTGACCATTCACTGCCTAAGCCCCATTCTTAAAATCTGTGTTGCATTTTAAGTACATCTGGATTTTTTTTCCTTTTATTTTTAGTTTAAGGGAAAACCTCATTTTAAAAAACAGGCTAGATGGAAATTGGCTAAAATGTGAACAATGACTACATTTAAATAATGAAACTATAGAGAATTTTTTGTCCTCTGGTTTTAAGTTTTCTTTGATGAGCACAGGAGAAAAACTTAAGAGACGGGCAGTTCTTTTATGTGTGCTTTTCCATTGCCTCTTCCTTTGCCACCACCTGACTAGGTTAGGACAACAACCCTCTGCCATCAGCTATCCTGGGTTAAACCTGCCAGCCTTAAACCTCCTTAAAGGAGCTGACAGAAGGGTAAGGACTTTCTAGGTGGGGGCTAGAGAAAGAAAAATAAGAATATCACTTACATTTCATCTCCTGTTCAAAAACCTTAGCAGCTTCCTGATGCTGTCTAAAAGATTTAAGTCCAACGTCTCTGTAATCTAGACCTATCCCCATCTCTCCCCCTTATTAGTCACAAATCCTAATCATGAACCTTCCACTCCCATTAGGCTGCTATTGCAAGACTTAACTTTGCTCAAAACAAAAAGCAACTTTTTACCTGCTGAAATTTGACAGTAACGTTAAATTAATTCTCTCGAGTCTGTTAGCCCCACACAAAATCATCATAGGGAAATGGTATTTCACATACAGAGATAACTATATTACAGTGTCTCCAAAATTGGAAATGTAGCAGTGAATCCAAAAGTGAAGACTGTTGATATTAAATCTTAGAATCCAAAAATAGACATGTAAACACTGCAATAGTCATAGTGCTTCCTGTGTATAAATACAGAGCAGGCCCTCGTCCTTGCTAGTGTTTGCATTGAAAGCACGCATGCCCCCACACAGAGGCTGGCTATGCGATACCGGATTTTTGCCACATTTCATTGTGCAGGGACTTTGGGTCTTCAATCCTAGAAGGTACTAAAACTGCTAAATAAAGTGATTTCTGGAAGAGCCAAAGTGCACAAGCTGATAAAACAGTAAAAACATGGGGCTTTTTGAGGACACATATATTCTACCATCTGCTTTGATCACTTTATGATTCAAAATCAGCTAACACGAAAAGAAAAATTAAACCTCTTAAATACAGAGTTTAAAAAACACACAATGCACTTGGGGCTTCTGATGTTCATTTCCGGCAATTGAGTATGTGTCCTTATTTGAAATCACTAAAAATAAACAGGAAACCGCCCGAACTGTCACAGTCCCTTATTCTATATGTGTCTCGGTCTCTGTGACCCTTCATTAGTAAAGCAAACCTTGGGCTAGCTGGTGAGCTACGAAAACAAAAACACACCTGCATTAAATATGATCACAGATTAACATCCCTCTTTACCCATACAGTTTCATAACAAATTGAGTGAGACACGGCACTCCAAGGGAGGGCAAGACAGTCAACCCTTCCTCAAGAACCTCACGGAGGCATCTGGCCACATCTTAGAGGGGAGGCGGGAGTGCAGGTGGAAGTGCCTCAGAAAGAACCCAAGAAAGTGCTCTAGGGACAGGAACTGCCCACTATCCCTGTTAGCTTCCATTTTAAATGCAGATTTAAAGATAACTGCCTTCTGAATTTTTTTAACCCCTCAAATAACTATTCTTACTTTCCAGAATAGGGCACAACAGATTCCCCAGTTTCTACCTGATGGCAGCAGAACTACAAACTCAATTTTCCAGTGCCCTCTCTGTTGCCTAAACTCAATACATTTTTCTAACTTCTCTAGAGAAAAGGCCAAAAGTCCCATAAGAGGAAGAGGCCTCCATTATTCCAGAGTGTTCTACCCTATTCTCATAAAGGCCTTAACTTCTTTAGGAAGGGAAATTCCACAGTATTTCAAAACACCTCGTTTAGTAGCTAACACTATCTGCCCCACCCCCACTCCCTGTTTGTTACCTACATTTGTGAAGAGTCAAAGAAACATTACCCTCCCCAATATAACTTGCTTATCCATTGTATTAAAAGATAAACTTGCTCTCCAACTTACCAAATAGTTATAACCAGTCCTACTTTTATTCTGGAACATACTCTCCCCCCTGCGTCACCCCTTGCCCTCCTGGCACTGCTTCTCCTTGCCCAGGACCTGTGGCTGCCTTGGGCTCTGGTTTTTCTAGTTTTCCCTTCACTGCTCAGCCCACCCCCACCTTTCTCTATTCATCACTGTAACTGCATTTTAACTCTAGAAGTCCCTTATCTTATCCTCACTTTACAGAGACAACTTCCTCTGCAGAAGTCTCTGGACAGCATATTTCTTCTTGTTTTCATCTACAGATCAAGTTTGGCTTTTAATATTGGTCCGAAGCCAACTACCTCCTGGAAATGACCTGCTCGTTGTTTTCTTGCCAAATTCTTGCCTCAGGCATTACCGTCTCTGAGAATTCCACACTGAGGACACTCATTTTCTCTAGCTTTTCCTGCTCTTATGTATCACAGTGGTATAACCAGCTTCCTCCTTAGAGAATCAAGTAATAAATCTCTCCCCCTCTCATTTCTGTCTTTGGCAGAGAGACACCTGAATGAACTACATAACCTAACAGCAAGTGCTAGAATTAGCCAAGACCCACTTATATATATAAAACACAGGCAGTATTACCCAATCATTTGATCATACATTTTTCTTAGTAGATTTTCCCAGAAGTATTCCTTACCCCTCTAGCCATATTTTCAGTTTCAAGGTTCAACTAAAAGGTAGGAGAAAAGAGAAACCAAAACTTGGATGCAGTACTGTAACTCATCCTGCAAAATTGTACTCCAGCTTCAGGGGAGAGGGAAAGAGGGGGAGCATTCTCCTTAGAGTGAGATGATCGTATTGGATACATCAGTGCTAGACAAGTCGCAGCTGTCAAACAATTTTAAGTATATTGAAGACTCTGAACAATCTGTAAAGCAGTTAAGCCAGAAGGAATACAGCTTGTAAAAGAAGCAAATAGCAATCATGAGTAGCTCAGTTGCTTCCTGAGTAAAAACCCACTCCTTAGCACATTTAAATTAAAACCAAACACATTAAAATCCCTGTCAGATTCCTTAAAAGAGAACGTTTGCATGAGAGAAATGGTAAATTATTAATATCGACATGAATATGCAAGTATATCAGGAAAATTTGTATTTAGGTAAACTAAGTGTGGTATATATACACATGTATATATAATTACACACACACACAGGCACAGGCAGATTTACAGGGTCCTCCCAAAAAAAAGAAAAAAGACTTGAAATTTTCCACAGAGAATTAAAATTTTAAGTCAACAGTCTGAGAAAAAATATGGGAAGTTACCTTAAAGAGACAAAAACAAAAACAAAAACAAAAAAACTTTCAGGCTATCAAGTCTTTCCTTGTAACCAGAAAACCTGATTAACCCATCTAAAGAGAAAGGTAAGTCTAGCAGGGGCGGCAGAGGTAGTACTATGACTAATGATAGCAATAATGACATCACAACAACCTTATCAAGTCACAGGGGGGTAAGAAGCTTAAAAAGGTGAAGACTCGTTCATCTAAGATCCCAGCTAAGTGGTAGGACGGGGCCCAGGTCTGGCCATCTACACCACTCACCCGGGAAGGACAACAAAAAGTAGGCTGTACGTATGTAAGTGCTTCCCAGGATTAGAGGCCATCCTGGAGATGGAGGGATGTTCAAATCATCTAACTCCCTCGCTCCAAATTCAAGCTAAGAAAGCAACATAAGGACGCTTTGGCTGCTGGTAAAGCCTGCCTGCTTCCAGTGGTGGGACAGAGAGAAGACATGGGTGGGGGGGGGGGGTGGCACATGAACTTGGGAGAGAGGATCACCTCAAGAACTGTAGTTTGGGTAGAACAGAGGAGAACTACCCAGGCCTCCTCCTGAGCTCCTCTTCACTCCCACCCCAAGACCATTCACTCTCCCAGACCAGGAAGCAGTGGTGGAGCAGGCAAAAGAAGGTTAAGAAGCATTCCTACTTCAAGAATAACACAAAGGCAAAGTAGGGAAGTGGTGAGGGGGGACAGTGAAAGGGAAGCTGTTTCTTAAGCAAAAAGGAACATTTAATCCTGAAGCCTACTATTTGGTCTGGCCTTGTCAGAAGCAGCAAGATCCAGGGAAAAGCTAATCAAAAGCCTTACTACCTGTTTATTGAGAAGAACTCAATGAAAAGAACACAGTATAGAGGAAGGAGTCCCATCTTTGGGTTTTACTCCTCATTCCCATTGTAAAGAATGATTCCAGGAAAGCATTAGGCACAGCCGTCAAGAGTATTGGCTCTGGAGCCAGACAACCCAGATCAAATCACCTCTGCCAGTTACCGTGGTAAGTAGCTCTGGGCAAGTTTCTTAACTTCTCTCGACTTCCTTTAAATCATCTGTAATATACATAAAGCCACTATCTACCTCACAGGATTGGTGTGAAGACTGAATTAACTCCTATGCTGTAACTGTGGCAGATAATGATGCTTGTTAACCACAGCAGTTGTATAGGTAGCTCGAGATCTTCTCTTAGTATACACCTTTGAGAAGAAGCTCTAAGAATTAAATATTTGAGGACAAACTGTAAATTGTGAAACTACTATAACAGCCTACCAAAAGTGACACAAGAAGAAACAGAAAATCTAGAGTCAGTCACATATTTAAGATATTGAATTCACTACTAGAGGAAACCTTCCAACAGAGAAAACCAGAGGCCCAGACTCGTGAAATCATTCTAACAATTTCATTCTTTAGTTATTGCCATAAATAGGAAGATGCTGCTCCTTTCCAATCTATCTTATATTTTCCAAGAAAGCAGCATCTAGCAGAGCTGCATGTGTGGTAAAATCAAGCTTAAACCATTCTGGATCAGATATGTCTTTGAATATTCCATCTAAAGCTACGGCTCTTCTGCCACAAAAATACACAAGACACTGAAAATTCGGCAGTCAACATCAGAGGATCCACAGGCCCTATAAAACCAATCTACAGACACCCTAAGATGCTAAATGAATATGAGGGAGCATTAATCAAAGAAGCGCAGTACTACTGTTTAAGATTTACAGTCATTAAGGAAAGGACAACATGCCTGCCAGTTTCTCTACCCTCTGATAAATTACAAATGGTTAACAATCTACTCTTAACCTTGAGCAGGGAATGCTTCCTAATCTCATTCTAAAAAATGTCTTTTGCTATCTTCATTATCATAACCTTAAATTCTTTTCTAAGTACCAAGAATTCTTTACCTTCTAATTTAATTCTCAAGTCCTATCTTTTAGGTTTATCCTATCCTCAAAATTTGCCAATAACTTCAGTTCCTAGATGCCTTTCCCAGATACCACTCAATTCTCTTCCATTATGTATACTTTGAATAGTGTAAACAGCCCATCTCCACCACATCACCCACCCCCTGCCCCCACCACCACATGAGTCAGATCTTATCACCTTTGAGTCTGAAGAGTCACCTCCAAGGCAAATTCTGGCCACGATTTATGGTTACATTCCTTATCAAATACCAGAAGATGAAAAATGGAAATTTCATATCCCCCCCCCCATTAGCTATCATTCCTAAGGCTACTTTTAGATAGTTATCTTATGAAAAGAAACTCCCTGTCCTTCAGCCAATAAAGTATGTAGTGACGTTAACAAAGCACTCCTAAAAATCTGTGTAGGCAGACTCTGAGACCTTTAATTGCAACTTCATAATTTTCTACAAAACCGTATTTTTCTATTAAAAGGCGAGTCAGAGCTGTGACTTCCGGTAAGTCAAAGGAGGTATAAAAGATAAAACACTTAGATAACCAAATGACAGGGTGTAATTTGAGAGTAGGAAAAACAAAGCTAACAATGGCCAAGAAACAATAATTAGGACTCAAGGAAAGACTTCAAGAGAAAAGAAGAAAAAACTGTCCAAAATATTTTATCTTAAAACTACATTACTTCTGGAAGAATCACATATTCTACGAATTCAGGTATACAGGAATTTAACCACAGACTGGGAATGGGGCAGACTTTGAAACCAATAAGTCATAAGGACAAAGTATGAGAGTAATACTATCGAACAGCCAGGGCAACAAGGTACTTTCTGCAGGAGAGAAATGATAGGATTTTATTCTAATGAAGATTCCACCACTGTTCATGCAGTCACTGTCTACAGTTATCACCTCAACTTCCTTCTACTTCATGCTCTCCTCAACCCGCTAGGTCCCACCTGCACCATTGCAGGAGAGCGCACTGATTCCCCCATGATTCCCTTGTACCAACTGGAATTCCAGCACTGTTCTTTGTCTCCTGCCCTCCTCCCACACTGGTAATTACCGATCTTTATCTCCAGCTTTCCACGTCTAGGTCCCATAACCTCCATACTTCAAAGTATGAACTTTGAAGTTCATACATCAAAAGTGTAACTCCCCTCAGCTTCCATCCATGCACTGCTCGCCCTCCTGCCGTACTTTTCTCAAACAACAACACAACAAACCCCCTAAATCGCAAAGCTTTCCTAGATTGCTTCCCCTCTCTCACACTCCACACACCCACACAAATGCCAAGTGGCTTCAATTTTACCTGCTAAGTGAGTCTCAAATGCCATCCTTTCCTCTCCTTCTCTACTTCTACGCCTGTGCTTGCTTTAGGCCCTCTACAACTTCTCTATAACAACAGTTCCCGGATCAAGTCCTCTTGACTTTCAATTTCAGCCCCCTCCAATCTTTCTGGCCCACTGCCATCGCAATCTAAACCTCACCATGTCACTTGACTGCTTCCAACTTTTCAATGGTTATCCACTGTCTGGGAGATTCTTTCGGGATCTCGTCCTCACCTACAGTCTCCACTGCCACCATTCACCTCCTCCCGCTCACCAACACACACACAGACACATACATAATGCCGCAACAACACAACACTACCGTGTTTCTCTGAATGTGTTATGGGATTCGGAAATTCCTTTACATCATGTAATTCTCTTTTTAATTTCAACACAACTTCACCCACTTAGAAAACACATATTCACCTTTCAGCACCCTAAAAAGGCTTCACTCACCTTGTGAAAAGCCTTCCTTGACCATCTCTACTAACCTCTAACCAATCGCCACTCACTCTATTCTTTCCTTGCCTTGTACATACTTCTGTTAAGTTTATGCACATATAACATTTTATTATTTGTTCATGAGTATCCCTTCTACCTGTTTTGAGTTTGTTGGTAGAGCAGGGCCCTGCCTTTTTTTTATCATCAAAATGTAAAAATGCAGTTCTAAGTCATTCAGTAAACTTTACATGGACTTCACTATAATAATGTCTTCAGCAATGAGATTTCAACTCACACTCGAACTACACCCGAAAGAGACATTTTTGAAAAGGAAGATGTGCAGATATAAAAAGAATAAAATACAGGGAATTTGAGTTGGGGGGGGGGGTGCAGCCCAGGAAAGCCAGAAATTCTAAAAAGCCTTTCAAATGGATGCATGGCAACAGAACCATGTTAAAAAGAAAACATTAGCATAATGTGGTAAAAATACTACCTCAAGGACAGAAGCCTGACTCTTGAGCTGATACAAAGCAGAATGCGCCAAAGCCTAAAAGAACTACAATCCCTGATTCTGGTTTTTCCATCAGATCTGCCCTCATGAGAAATACAGACCTAAGCAACTGTTTTGGGTGCAGAATCCATTCTAACTTTCTTAGACTGTCTTGAAACGCAAAGAGCTGACTGTCTTCAGAGCTAGAAGGTGGGGGTGATCGTCAGCAACCCCTTCCATTCACAAGAGGAGAAACTAGGGCTTGAGAGAAATCACTTGCCCAAGATCTCACCATCAGTCAAGTGGAAGATGAGAAACGAGGTCACTTTCACGTTTTCTGTCTGGGGCTCTCTCCACTACCCCACACTATGCTTCTGCAGGTAAGGTAAGTGCTACATTGCTTTATTTTATTTACACATAAAGAGCTGTTTTGCTTTCTTAATTCCAGCAGCCCTAAGGTGGCATCCAGACTACATTTAAATGCTAAAAATGGCTTCCACAACTCACTGATTACTTTTATCTGTCACTCTTCTCTTGCCCTAACTGGGTTAGAATTCTCGCAGGATAGGTTCCATCGGTTAAATCAAAGGCTTCTCCTAACAGTGCTGACACCAGAACATGTCATCATTTGTTAAGTCATGACTCATCCTAGTTTATAAAACCTAGCTATCATTTCATTGATATTTCACTAAAAGAACCACCATTTCCTTCACTAATCCCAGTGAAGCAGTTGCATTTTACAATAACAAGGCAGACACGGCGGGGATAGTGACTTTCGCTCCACAGACAGGATCATCTTGGAATTGCAGAATCTGAGGACCACACATCCAGTTGACAGCATCTTAAGTCCACAAACAGGAACTCTGGGTTCCACCAATGATTGTAAAATCAAGTACATAATAAGAGAATTATCAAACAATAAGAATATTATTGACTGAATGCTTGCCATGTGTTAGGGACTATTTTAAGACCTTTATACACATCCTTACTGCCAATCCTCCCAAAAAGCCCAAAAGGGCAATAATGATACAAATAAGGAAAGTAGGCGGTGGCAGCACCAAATATAAGGGGCTACGAGGTGGCAAGAGCACACCAAGTGGGGCTTTGGTTCCAGCCCTTCTTACAGAGCAGTCAGCGCCCAGCTTGTTAGATTGCATGCGGAACTGAGGTGGTGAGAACCTTGATGAACAAGCAAAGCACAACGATTTTACTTAGGCAGAGTATTACGAAGCAGGGCAGGAAGGGCTATGGCCACCCTCTCCCTGATCCCATGTACTTCCCAGCACCACACAAAAACCAAGAGCCCCCAAGATGGATGGCTCTGTCCCAAGTGATGGAGGAAGTTAAGTGTGGCCAGAGCTGGCACTGGAACCCAGGCTTGTGTGGTTGCAAAGTCCTTTCTCTTTGTACTCTTCCCCACTAGCTCTGCTCTGTAAATGCCCCCAGATGGCCTAAGAACCATGTAAAAATGATAGCTACAATTTCACAAATCATGAGGTTCGAAAAATAAATTACACCTCTGAGAACCCTAACCTACCAACTGGAAAGAAAATTTTCTAATGCCCTAGAATAGCATGTGTGCTACAGATTTAACACCTCCTGAGGTAGGGCTCAAGTATATTTTAAAACGCACATTCACACACAACTGACAGAAGACTTTAAAAAAAAACTTTGATAGGGATTTGGGAGAGGGTAGCAGAGAAGGGAAAAGAGTCTCCTTTAAAAGACCAAAGCTGGGTTAGAACCAAGCTGGTTTCATAAGAGTAAAAAATTTTTTTTGATTATGCCAAATACTGAATTTAAAAACTGAATATACTCCAAGAACATTCAATATCTGAATCATAATTCGAGAGCCTGGAATGCTGACATTTAAGAGAGAAGTCATTCACTCATTCAACAAACTCTAGGTAGGCCTGTTTTAGGAGGTATTCTGGAGGCCACGAGATGAGCACAGCACAGTTTCTGCCTAGAAGTGCCTACAGCATAATTAGAAATCTTGGATTAACACATGTGAAAAAATTAAAAAGCAGCAAATGAACAAATTCCAAAAGGGTGGTTTGCCAAGAAGTGGAGGAACCAAAGGAAGGAGACAGACTCAGGGCTTTTCGGGCAACAGTGGAAGCACTTTAAGCCAAGTCTGGGAAGGAAGGGGGAGAATCAGAACTAGAGGCGGGGGCTAGGAAACACATGAAGGTCCAGAAATGGGAAAAACAAGGTTTTTTTTTAAAAAAACAAACAAATCAATAAATACACAGCTGTTCTTACACAAGGGGAAACTGACGTGTGTGTGTGTATACATATAAACACACACACACATATATATATATATACTTATACACATATATACACACACACACATATATATATATGGATATTCATAGGGTGGTAGTTAAATAAATTAGGGTGCCTCCAACAATGAAATAGTACGTAGCTGTACAGCTGAGTAAGACACCTTTATGCGTACTATATGATATACATGATATACTGGTAAGTAAAAAAAGCAAGCTACAGATAAGCGTGTACACTACTCCACCACTTGCGTATTTATACCTATATGCTCGTATATGCTTACATATTCATGGACTATCCATGGAATGATACAGGAGAAGGAAGTCAGAAACAGTGGCTACCTCTGTTGGCTGAGGCCGGGTAGATTAGAAGCAACAGGCCTTGCTCTCTGCAGAAACTAGAGGGACTAGAGAAAACCCTAAATATCAGGTTAAGAAGTTTAGATAGCATGCAAACTCTAGAGCAGGGCTTCTCAACAATGGTACTACTCACATTTAGGGTCAGACAATTCTCCGCTGGGGGACTGTCCTGTGCAGCATAAGATGTTTAGCTGCAATCTGGTTGCGACTGCCAAAAATGAGGTCTCTGGACATGGCCAAAGTGCCTTGGGAAGCAGAATCACCCCTGGTTGAGAACCACTGCTCAAGAGCTACAATGTTAACGTTAATCTACAAAACATGCTACAACAGTCTCGGAAATTAACAACAAAGGCAATCTACACTCAGATTTGGATCTGGCGAATACACTGGACATTGTTTTGAAATGATCTTCACACATCAGTCATTGTTTCTCAAGTTATGCTAATTCACATCCCTTCCCAAATCTGTACTCTTCACTTTTGACCACATCTACTCCATCAGAGATGTCTCTTTTCTGTATTTGTTGAACACAAATGATAAAAGTTGGAACTGAAAAGCTAGACAGATTTTTGGGACTACAGAGGGAGTGGGCCAGATTCTCCAAAGGGCTTCCCAGTGGTGCACTGACCCTTTTGGATTTCTGCAGCACAGTTTCACCAGTTAACAGAAGAGCTCCAACTCCCCCAAGAGCACGGACTCTCTAGATCCAAGGTCTTCTGGGATGCCAACGAAGGCAATCTTCCCACAGAAATCTATCAGAAAACCGTATTTTGGCTTAGCTTTTTAAAAAACTAATTACTGACTCAATAATAACATAGTTACTTCCATTATGCTAATCATGTTTCTCCTTGTAACTCCTCATGACCACACAAAGTGCAAGGCACAGTTCAAAAATAATGCAAGACATCACCCCTGATTTCAAGATTATAAAGACAATGATTAGTTTATAAAGCCAGGACAGGCTTTAACTAGATTCTACAAGTCACAATTTTATTATGGCTAAAGCCATTTCTAATTTACCACAATGAACAGGGGGAGGGGGTGCGGGGGGAATTAAGACATCCAACAGGCTTGAATATTTTTCAAACACAGATCTAAAACTTGTGTTGATTCTCCTGCAGCTTTTCTTTTCGCAATGCCAGAAATCCAAGAGTACCTGGCAATCTTGGCTTCATATTTTGAAGTCACTGATTCCTCCAGTACTGTTGTAGGTGAAAAGTTCTGGATCTCATTCTCCTGAAATCACAACTCTTCAAATTCTAGTATTGTTCCGACTACTTTAGCTTAGCTCTCAGAAGGCTGGCTCTCATTTGTGGAGGTGACCTCCAGTGACCTGACTCTGCAATCAATACACCTGTGAGTCGCTATGGAAGGTGCTTAAAAGTGTCCGCGGCGAAAAAAAGAAACTCACCATTCTAACTACTTCAGGGTAAGTCTGCTCTGTCAAACAGCCTCTGCTTATTGTAATGTAGTCCACCAGTTCATTAAGAGTGGAGCGCTTGTATTCTTTCATTTTAAGATCAGATAGCGTGTCCATGAAGTCAAAAATGACACAGCACTGCTGAAGTTTCTTTAGGAACAGTTCAGGCTGCTCTGAGGATGGAACGTCTAAGAAAAAAAAAGGAAATGGTGTAAGTCTGTCATCAATTTCTAGGTAACAGGAATTCTCTGTGAAAGTTACTTCAAAAGCAAGCTCAAAAAAATAAGAATTCACATGACAACAGTGTTCTTTTTAACAATTACACATGGGCGGGAGGGGATACCATAGCCACTACATCAGAGACCTTGTCTTTGAAAACTACATGATACCAACACAATGGACAAGCATTTGCTATTCCACAACCAAAGATTGACCAAAATCCCAAGAGCCATTAGAAAGTTGAAGCACATTTTAACCAAAAACACCCCCATGTCAAAACCCCTGAGCCAAAAACACTGAAAAAGGTCAAACTTCCCATTATAAGGTAAAGCCAGAAGTTTTCACTATTGGTTTAAATTAGTTTTACTAAAAAAATTTCAAAGCAGAAATGTCAGTAAATTCATTTTAATTTCATGCTGACACCCTTGGTATTTAAAGCAACTGTTGTATGTGTATGTTTATATTTTTTGTTTTGGTTTGGCTTGACATCTATGAAGTTTCTTTGTCAAAGAAACTTGAAAAACCAACAAGATGAAGTAATATCAAATCTCTCAAAAAGAACACACCAGTAATGGGACAGTAAGAGCAGACTCTACTTAAATCTATGCTCTACTTTGACCCATCTTATTCCCACAGTGGGAGAAAACCACCAGCACCTTCATTAATATGTTCTTAGAATAAACATCTGTTCTTTTCCCACAAATGGCACATCAGACATTTGGTTTGGTATCATTTCTAAAAACTAGATAAAATTTTTAGGTTAAAATTCCCCAGTTAGAATGAAAACCTGATCTACAGCTGGACTTGAAGCACACCAAGTTGTGGATGACCCATTCCATTCCTGTTTTATTTTCACTATTTTATTCCCCAAACTGAAACTTCTTCTGCAAAGGCAATGAAATTATAACCAGAGTAGGCCGCTGCCTTCATCCAAGGTGATTAACTCATTAATCCTCAAAACACTCTTAGAGGTGAGCAGATGGCATTCTATTATTATTCTCCATTTTTCCAAAAAGAAAATTCAAGGTAGTCACTGAGGTCCCACAATGAATGAGTTTCAGAGCTGGGCACAGTGCGCAGGTCTCTAACCACATTTCCACATTCCCTTTGTACTACTCAAGAAGGACTTTAACAATGTTTGGCCAGTCACTTGCAACCACCCTCAGTTGCCAGCCTCCCTATAAATGCTTTACAGCAGACATAAAGCATGAGCCACCTAGTCTCTGGAGGTAAGTGCAACAATTAACAGCACCCACCTTACAACCACCAGCAGCCCAGCAGACAGGAGTGAGAGCTAGGCTCCTCTTCAGAGTCCACATGACTCCTCTCCACAGCCCTCCTCTCCTGCTCACACCCCACAACCCACATGCTAGCCCAAGTACCCAGGACCTCATAGATAATTCCCCCCAAACACTGCCTCCTGACATCAACTTGAAGGTAAGCCTAGATGAGAGTGGACAGGACACCTGAAAACATAGGATTTCTCTACCAGATAGAGATACAAAGGAACAAGAAATAGTCACAATTTTTAAGGTATATAGAACATCACTGCTAAAAACAAGATGTAAATTTAGAAATTATTCTTAACCAGTATGTTTTCCCTCCCACCACCACCCCCACAGGTCCCCAAAAGCCTAATGTAATAATGTACCTTAGAGTAAAAGACTTTGGGATTTGAGTTAAACTGTGAGATGTCTTATTCTATGCCCCTATACTTAATCACTTAAAAAAAAAAAAAAATCTAGCTTTAGACTCTAAGAACTAAATTGAGTCAGACCAAGCTTTCTCCTTAATTCCTACCTGTTTCAGGTGTTCAAAATAAATAAACTAGTTAAAAAAATACTAAACGAGGCTGCTTATGAACATAGCTATATATCCTAAACCAAAGACTAGTTACATGCATAGGACCATTATTGGTTAATTACTGAAGTCTTGTAAGTCCTAAATCAGACCCCATACCTCAAAGCTGCATGGAAGTTTTGACGCTGCATAGGGAAAAAAATCTTATTAATGTTAACATCAAGGTTAAAATCATTAGAAGAAATTGTAATTGATCCTATTTTTGTTACAGTAACTTTAATAAAGCTTAAAAACCAGACCATCTACATGGAGAACTACATAACTCAGCACATACAGATTATGAAAGCATCTATAAATGATAGCCTTTCCTCCAAAAAGCAAAGCATCATTTAAGTAGTGACAACAATGATTAATCTTTGTGGTCGCTGTACTAATACTCAAGAGATTTATATATTTGGCTATTTTAAAATTTTCAGGCAATTAACATTTAGTCTTTTTCTTTTTTAATGTTAGACAGTTGAAATTTATTCTTTATCCAAATTGATGTAATGTCATAGGCAAATGTGAAGCAGACTATCCATCTGCCTAATGGAATAATGGTAATAGCTTACATTTACTAAGCACTACTGCATACATTTATTATGTACTATTCTAAGCATTTTCACATATTATATCTCATTTAATCCCACCAACAATTCTATGCAGTTGGTACTATTTCCAATTTAACAGATGAAAAAAATCAAGACACAAAGAACTTCATTGACTTGCCCAGAATCATACAGCCAACAAGCAGTGGAGACAGGATTCAAATGCAGGCGGACTGGCTCCAGGGCCAGAACTCTTCACCACTGTCCAACACTCAAACTCAATATATAAGGCAAGAGGAATATCTTATTTCAGAAAACTGAGTGTGTGCAGACATAAGAAGAGAAAGAACACAGAAAGAATTCAACCAATCTCCAACATGCCCCATTCATAAAGGATCAGGCTGAATGAACCCCTTCTCTACCTCCTCTCTAGCCCATTCCCAAGATTAACACGTACAGCAATAAGCTATTCTTTATCCTTTAGCATAGACTAAATTTTTCTATGATGATCTCCTCTTCTTAAATTAAAGACTGACCGAAAGAAAGAGAGTGGGGAGTGTTCCTCAAAGAGCCAATTCCATTACAGCAACAACTTAAAAAAATTTTTTTCATTCTCACTGAAGGAGGACCCAAATCAGTCTGAGCAAAGGGCTCTTGTAATGTCTGGCCCTCAGATTGCCTCAAATAGCTATGCTTCTCCCAAACTCCTTGCTTTCATCTCCTTAATCCCAGTAAGATATGTAAAGGGGTAATATAAAAATGTACAACAGGCCAGGATCAGAGAAAAAACACTTGGAGTAATCTAGAATGTTTCGATGATATAAGTTTACTATCTATGGAACCAGTCCCAGAAGCAGATAATAAATATCTCTGTAAAGAAACATTTATAAAAAGTATCCGGTACTAGGCCATAAAGAAAATACCATAAATGATAATAAGAAGAAATTAGATAGGCAATACATTTTGAAAATGAAGCACTAACACTAGATTTTAACAATTCAAAATGACCCACCTCCCAAATCCAAGCCACCTAAAAATCTAAACACTTTTAAATTAACTTAGATTGAAGGGGAGGGGGGTAGATTATAAACATTTAGAAATAAAATGTAAATTAGAAAAATTAAAGGTCATCTCAGAAACCCAAAGCAGACCAGGCAGTGATGCTTCTGTCATCTCTCTTCCAATGGAAACCTCTGGTCTACACAGGCCATCCCTGTCCCCGGAGAAGAATTCCACAGAATCATAACCATAAATAATGAGCAATCAATAAGTGATTATGTAATACCATGAAGGTCATTAGCACAACAACCCATCCATCCCATGTTAGCATTTGTTTAAAGGGGAGATAACTGACCCAACTATCATAGCGTGGTAAGATTCAAAAGGTCAGATTCTGCTGCTCTGAAACAACTCTTAAAATTAACCTGATTTCCGGCATATGTTTCTCACCCAAGAAAATAATGTAACCAGCTAAGTGGTCAATCCACTTGGCAGTTACATTTCTCACTTGTACTGTCCCTCTTTTTCCTTTTAAGCATTAGGTATTTTCTCCCATACGTCTCTTTTTTTTTTGAAAGATTTACTTGAGAGGGAACAAGCGTGTACATGTGGGGGAGGGGCAGAGGGAACTACAGACTCCTCACTGAGTGAGAAGCCCAACACAGGGCTTGATCCCAGGATCCTTGAGATCATGACCAGCTGAAAAGTGGTTGCTTAACCAACTGAGCCACCCAGGCACCCTCCCCAATGCCTTTTCCATCACCATTTCCCAGCATCCTCTTATCAATTCTCATCAGTAAGCTGAAGAAAATGACTACTCATTTGAGTACCTCATGAAGGTGTTCATACCCATGACTACCTCATGAAGGTGTTCATACCCAAATAATTTTAAAAATTTACAAGTACGAGAAGGACTGGGAACATGGACCTAGAATTCAATAGTAGAAGGAGAATGAAAATTCAAATTAAAAAACAAAGATTCTCTGGGCTCTGATAGGGAGGCTCAGTTGGTTAAGCATCTGACTCTTGATTTCAGCTCAGGTGATGATCTGTTCCACATTAGATAAGATTCTCTCTCTCCCTCTCCCTCACCCCTCTCTCTCCTCCCAGAGAGACACACACACACACAAAGATTCTCTTTGTGTCCAAAGAAGAGTCAATAGGAGCTATATACATTTTAGCCACAGCCCAACCCCCCCTCCACATATTAATGCGCACATGCACACACACACATCTCTCCTCACCCTTACTATGATTTCAAGGGCTGGTTGTAGATTAGATGGTTGTCTGTAATTGGCAAAAGCAGCTCATTCCTCCCCTAGTCAACAGCTTCCATCATTCCATCCCATCTAATGTTTGCCGCACAGGATCATGGATCCAATACTGGCCCATCTTCCCACGGGGCCTGACTCGGTCAAGACTTTGCAAAGCAAAAAGTAGCAAAGGTAGAAGAAATAAAACATAAGCCAGGTGTCCTTTGAGTCTGGTGCTCTAAGACTCCATTAAACTTAAGTGGTTGAAAGTCAGAACATTAGATTCACACTCTCAAATAGGCCAACCAAATAAATACAGAAGGCCCACATCATTATAACATTTATTAGCTACGTCATCAAAGCCAAAATTGCAAAGTGATTTAGGAAAAAAAATAATGTGGGCTGGTAACTTATTCACACATAGGCTGTTAAAATGAATGTGGAAATACAGTGAATACACGTTTCTATAAAATGATGCTTGCACTGGAAGCTAAGCAGTAACATTATTTGAGCTCCTAATGAACAATATTTGTCACCAATTATTTCAATTCAAAGGATGTGAAATGAAATAAAATAAAATCCTACTAAATTGCCAATGCTTTTCACCTGAAAATGTCCTAAGCTATTACGCGGCTTTTTTACAGTACCAGCACAGATGGGAATATAAACATGGCCTTTGATTCCCCCCTCCCATCTCATCTCCTTAGAACTTTCCTTAAGGTGAATAAATCCCCAACCAGGGATACTATCAGTTCCTCCCACACAACCCTCTAAAACTTCAACAAAGTCATGAGACTCTTACTTCCACAAAGCATATCAACCTATAGTTATAGAAAACTAGTTTCATAGTAGTGATGAGAGCTTAGCACCCAACATAAAGTTGACTTAGCCTTGAAGGACTGAGGCATGGCATGCTGGTACACATGGTAAAATGCCTAACTGCCTGACCGTGTGATTTGTCCAACTCGCTGGCACCAAGTTTACTTCTAAACACAGATATAAGCAGCATTCTTCCTGTAGCACATATTTCAGGAAAACTGAACAGAATCTTATTTTTATTAGTGAACTATGCTTAAATTAGGAATTGTTTTTGACACCCACAAAATTACAAATACAACCAGCAATATTTCATCAAAACAGGGACACAAAACTATAAATCTTTCTAATGAACCAAGTAGCGTCAGGCCTCTTGTCCTACGAACTAGACCTAAGTATAACATGTTGATCTCACAAGTTATTTCAATGTAAATAAACAAATGAGAAACTACCCTCAAACTAACATGTCAGCTAAAATAAGTATGAAAGACTTGACCATTCTAAGGCCTTTGTTACAGTATTCAAAGCAGTGGGTTTAAAAACCGTGTGTTGATGTAGATGACAATGTTGGTGGTAGTGTGTTGTTTCCATGACTATGGATTTTTTTTAAATCATCTCAAGTGATTTGAATGTGAGGGCACACTTGAAAACCCCTGTTTTTTAAAGTATTAACTATAAAATGCCTCTTTCATCTTCTTCATCTTTGAAATTCTTTCTCTTTTAGTTTATTTAAAACTAACCATGGAAACTTTCCATTTCCACACAAAAGAAGGTCCATGGGAACATCTACAACAGTGAAAGCATCCTTCTTTACCTGGGCTGGAAAGAAGTGAATGGACAGTGGGCTGCTTTTAGAACTCTTTCCAATCTACTGGGAAGTTTGGAAAACACTTTGCGGATTGTTAGCGTGCCCTTATTTTCACAGGTTCAAAATATGTCTCATAGAATGGCTACAGATAATACAGTGTCCAAAAATATGAGACCAAGGTTTGGGTATTAAACAAACTTAAACAATAAACTGAATAGCAGAAAACACCAGTGCTGGTATTTCAAGGTAAAAGAATGACGACAATGATCATGAACACTGACTGCTGCACAGCACTGGATGAAGCTCCTTACGTACATCATCCCCCTTTAATCGGCAGAATACCTTATGAGTGGCTGCTATTAATATCCCCGTTTTTCAGAAGAAAGGACTGGGGCCCAGAACAGCTAAGTGACTTGTCCAACATCACCCACTCCTAAGAGCTGCACCTGGTATCCGAACCCAGGTAGTTTTATCCCAGAGCCAGAGCCAGCGCCAGTACCGACAACGATGACGACAGTGACAGTGATGGTAATGAATCACAACAACTAACAACCAGCACCCCCACTGCAGCAATGGAGAAATTGTCATGGTTAGCGATCTGGTTAAGAAAAGTTGTAATCTTGGGGCGCCTGGGTGGCTCAGTGGGTTGAAGCCTCTGCCTTCGGCTCGGGTCATGATCCCAGGGTCCTGGGATAGAGCCCAGCATCAGGCTCTCTGCTCAGCAGGGAGCCTGCTTCCCCCTCTCTCTGTCTCTGCCTGCCTCTCTGCCTACTTGTGATCCTTGTCTGTCAAAAAAAAAAAAAGTTAATTAAAAAAAAAGAAAAGTTGTCATTTAAAAGCAAAGGGAAATGTGAATGATTTTGTATAAGGATTTACATATTTTAAAACAAACAGCATAAAATCATCCCTAAACTAGTAAACAATGGAGACAGGTAACTTCAAGTCTTATTAAATAACAATACATTCTTATTCTTATTATGCACAAAGCTACCGGCTTTGACAATCAACACCTATTTGTTATTACTTTTTCGTGAATCTCTCCAGTTTTCCTTCCCCAAAAGCTGACAAATACACACTTTCCACTTTATAAGTAAAGCCCAAAGGTCTCCACGGTTGCAAACTAATTGCTGCAGCAGCAAAATTACAGGATTCAAGGCTTTCACATTATTTTGATGCTACGTTACAATCAAAATAAATACAGAAAAGCATACACGCATTCAAGTGTGCACACTGCAATACACACACACAACTTTTTTTTTTTTCAAAGATTTTATTTATTTACTTGACAGAGAGAGAGATCACAAGTAGGCAGAGAGGCAGGCAGAGAGAGAGGAGGAAGCAGGCTCCCTGCAGAGCAGAGAGCCCAATGCAGGGCTCGATCCCAGGACCCTGAGATCATGACCCGAGCTGAAGGCAGCGGCTTAATCCACTGAGCCACCCAGGCGCCCCCCCACACACAACTTCTTATAGATACTTCTATTTGCAACCCTTCATATTAGCGATCCCTTGTGCTTTATCGTCTAATGCCAAGGCAGTCACTGCAACTTGTCAGGACAAGAAATACAACATTTTAAAAACTGATCAATTCCTAATTATAGGTGTAGATTACTTTCCTGCCACCAAATTCACCCACAAGACAGAGCCAGAGTCAGAAGTCCAAGTCAGTCTCTCTATTATTAATTCATCACCTAAGGGCTTATTTCCAGAGATGGAACCAGGGTCTTTGAACACAAGAAAATTCCTAAAGCATGCTGGGCTACCCGCCCCCACCGCCCCAAAGAGAGGGCTGCCAAGAATTACACAGTGTTCTAAAGTATCTTTTTCAGTGATTCCCTTTTTTCAGAGTTTTACCTATCAATGAAATTACAAAAGAGACCAGGTTGACTTTTCTTTTTTTCCAGATAAAGTCATTAAAATAGTAAGTGACTGGGCGCCTGGGTCGCTCACTGGGTTAAGCCTCTGCCTTGGTTCAGGTCATGGTCCCAGGGTCCTGGGATTGAGCCCCCCCACCACCCGGCCCCACATTGGGCTCTCTGCTCAGCAGGGAACCTGCTTCCCCCTCCCCCTCTGCCTGCTTCTCTGTCTACTTGTGATCTCTCTCTCTCTCTCTCTCTCTCTCTGTCAAATAAATAAATAAAATCTTAAAAAAAAATAGCCATCAAAATAATATGTAAATACATTGCATGGTATGCACTATGGGGGTATACACTATGGGGGAAAAGAGTATGCTGAGCAAAAAAATTACCATCATTTATTTTCACTATAATTTCATTTATTAAAAAAAACAAAAAGGTTCTTTTGAATAATAAAAGAAGAGAAAGGGCAATCTCGGAATAAAAGACAATCCTTCCCAAAGAAGGAGGGTGGCACAGATGCACATGCTGTAGTATACACACACATTGTGTGCTCTTCCCCCCACCACCACCCCCTACCCCCACCCACCCCCCCTACACACACACCCCTTGACCTTCCTTCCCTTCTACTTAGTGTTCACTTTGCCCTACACCAGAAACAACTTTTTCACATGCCTGTATCTGGGAATTTGGGACCATATCACTCCTTTGTTCCAATATTTTTCTAGTAGCAGAGATAACTGAGTTCTAGCTGTAATGACATACCAATTTCAATTGTGTTTAGATGACCATGAAAGCTGAGAAGAGAATCATATACCCTACAACAGTACAGGAGCTCCTCACTTTACAGCAGCCATGTAGTCCTTAGAAACTATATAACATAAAAATTTGCACAAACCTCCACTGAAGTACTTGCCACATTATACTGGGACTTTTTTTTTTTTTTTAATATTTTATTTATTTGACAGAGAGAAATCACAACTAGGCAGAGAGGCAGGCAGAGAGAGAGAAGGAAGCAGGCTCCCTGCGGAGCAGAGAGCCCGATGCGGGGCTCGATCCCAGGACCCTGGGATCATGACCCGAGCCGAAGGCAGAGGCTTTAACCCACTGAGCCACTCAGGCGCCTATACTGGGACTTTTTTTAACCAGTGAATCAAACACATGTTTTGTTCATCTTTTAATAGCCAGCCCCAAGGAGAAGTTTCTAGAATATGGTTAAGTGCAAAACAGATACAGGTTCAGTCAATAAATTCTACATATTGAATCTTCTTTCTCCATGTTTCTAATTCTAAATTAGAACTTTATTCCTCTGGAAATAATATTATACTAAAGAATAGAGGCAATTAATATTAAATTAAATTATTTCCTAATATTTTAATAACACCAAGTCATAAAATGCAAATTAAAAAATAAGGAAGGACTGAGCAAAGTAAGTCAGACAGTAAAAGACAGATACTATATTACTTCACGTAAATGTGAAACCTAAAAAAACAAACTCATAGAAACAGAGACTAGAACGATGGCTACCAGGGTTCTCAAGGGTGGTACAAATGGAGAGATGTTGGTTAAACATCCAGTACAAACTTCCAGATATAAAATGAGGAAGTTTCAGGGATCTAATGTATAGCATGGTGATAACAGTTAATAATACAGACTTCAAAGTTACTTGGAGAGTAAAACTTAAATGTTCTCACCACGAAAAAGAAACGTTAACTGTGTGACCCTATGGAGGTGTTAACAACATGCTGTACATCTTATAAGAAGTTATATGTCAGTTATATTTCAAAAACGGTGGAGGGAAGGGAGAAAGGGAAAGGGAAGAGGGATAGGAAGAGGAAAGGAAAGACAGACAAGGATGGTTTCTAATGATAACAGTATTTATGAATGTAAAAAGAAAAGGCCAGCTTACTTGACAAAAACCTAACTAAAAAATGCAGTTCCTTCCTTTCTTTAAGTATCACTTTCCCCCACTAATATCTAATAATGACTTATTTTCTAACACTTCATTTTAAAAATCCAGTTGATTTTTTAAATAAACAAAACAGTTTATATTCAAGGATGAGAGAAAAAAACAACAGAGAAAAAGAGCCAAAATGAAGAAGGTACAACATTAATGAAGCAGTATAATTTGGAATGCCCTCCATAGCCAAAACAACCTGATGATTTTCCCAAGTGTACCCTTAATAAGTGGAAAGTTGGAAGGTTTAATGCAAATGGCTTAGGGCTTTATACTTATTCAGTCAGTCAGTCAGTCACCAAATATCCAGTGAACTCCCACTGAGGGCCCAGGACTGCTGGGATACCACAATAAGGAAGAGACAAAACCCCTTCCCTCACAGAGCTTTATATCCTAGCACAGGAGACAAATAATTGCAACTAAAAATAATATATAAATACATTATATGGTATACACTATGGGGGGAAAAGAGTACGCTGAGCAACAGTACGCTGGGGTTGGAGGGTTAAGGTTTTAAACAGAGTATTCACCTGGAAGATGGTATTTGAGCAAACACTTGAAGGAAGTGACGTAGTCAGCGAAGAGGGCCTCTAGGGCAAAAGTGGCCCAAGCATAGGGACGATAAGTGCAAGGTACTCTGAAGCAGGGAGTGTGCTGGTGAATCTGAGCAAAGAAGCAAATGTGGCTGGAGCCTGAGTGGAAAGTGGGGGAAATGGATCAAAAGAGAAAGGTCTGAGTAGCTGTAGGAGATCATCTTGGGCCTTGTGAAACACTTTGACTTTGGCCTTGACTCTGGCTCCAGAACTGGAATCACACCTTTACTGTTTTACTAGGAGACACTAGACAAGCCACCTACTTCTCTGAGCATTAGTCTCCTCATCTGGGAAATTGAGAAAATGTACTTCACAGGGTTGAGTGAGGATTCCCTGAAAAAGCTATTTGTAAGATGGAAAGTGCTTTCACAAAGTTCCCATTCATTCGACAAACATCTATCGAGTATCTACACCATACAGCATGGATCCAATTCCTTATTTTACAGCTCCCATTAAAACTATTTCTTTTTCTTTTTCTTTTTTTTTAAAGACTTTATTAATTGTCAGAGAGAGAGAGACAGAGAAAGCACAAGCAGGGGGAGCAGCAGAGAGAGAAGCAGGCTCCCCAACCCCGGGCTTGATTTTTGGCATAGCTTCAAAGCTATTTTAAAACTATTTATTTATTTATTCATTCATTCATTTATTCAGAGAAGGCGGGGAGGGGCAGAGGGAGAGGGAGAGAGAATCCCAAGAAGGCTCCACACTCAGCATGGAGCCAGAGGCAGGGCTCAATCCCACAACCCTGGGATCACAACCCAGGCTGAAATCAAGAGTTGGACACTCAACCAAGCCACACAGGCACTCCTTTAAAACCACTTAAAAAATAAATTCTGAAGCATTCCTATAAGTATTAAGTTTGTGTTGAAATTTTACTCTAATAATACTAAACTTCAATTAAACAGAGTCCATCTACAGTATTTAAAACCCTCAAATATCATAATTTCTCTTCTGCCCTTAGCTTTTAAAACAGGGAGGAGGCCATAAAAAATCATAATCTGGCAAAAAGGAATTAAGAGAACAAAGTTCCAAGATGTGTTTGAGAGTCGACATTGTTGAAGCCCAATTTTTAGCTGTGTTCAAAAGTAGAAGCAACAGGGCGCCTGGGTGGCTCAGTGGGTTAAAGCCTCTGCCTTCAGCTCAGGTCATGATCCCAGGGTACTGGGATCGAGCCCCACATCGAGCCCCACATCGGGCTCTCTACTCGGCAGGGAGTCTGCCTCCCTCCTCTCTCTGCCTGCCTCTCTGCCTACTTGTGATTTCTGTCTGTCAAATAAATAAATAAAATCTTTAAAAAAAAAAAAGTAGAAGCAACAAAAACCTTCAAAAGGACTATTTTTACTTATGTCATGGTTATAAGGTAAGGAAATAAGTTAACAGAATTACAAATTTTCATCAAGCACTTACCCTTCATTTGATCCTCCATCCAAAAAAATAAAATAAAACCAATAAAAGATCTCATCACTTTCAAGTTATTTCAGTTAACTGAGGGTTTCCCTTCCCCCAGAGATTTCTTCTACAAGGGATAAAAAAATGGCCTATCTACTTTCTGTTTGTTTTGAGGATTAACACTGATGTAAATCGGTTGGGATGAACTTGCAGCTATTTTAACAGTATGATATAAGGTTGAAAAACAAATTAGATAGATACGCACATAGATACCACAAAACATCAATTAAGCCCACTGCTATTTCACAACTTAAAGCTGACACCAAAGGTATCTTTAAACTTCTTTTTAAAAAAAGATTTAAAGTATAAAAAAGAGTCAATCCAGGACACCTGGGTGGTTCAGTCGGTTAAGGTCATATCCCAGCGTCCTGGGATTGAGTCCCACATCTGGCTCCTTGCTCTGCAGGGAGCCTGCTTCTCCTTCTGCCTCTGCCTGCCACTCTGCCTCCCTGTGCTCGCGCTCTCTCTCTCTCTCTGGCAAATAAATAAAATCTTTAAAAAAAGAGTCAATCCAATGTTTCAATGCCAGCTTAGAGATGCTATTTCTGAACCTCAGTTGGGAATTTTAAATATGAAACCTTAAGCTCCTGAGAGTGACAGGACTGAGTGAATACAGTGGCAGAATGGCCTCTAATCCCAAGAGTGTACATTTATAATTGAAGTCATCATCTGGACAATATAATCCAGTGATAGCATGTAATACATCTCACTTATTGTGGAATTCACATATGCTTCATACAAGGCATACTACTTAATATAAATCAAACGTAAATGTAAAGCCCATATATAATATAATCATTGAGGAAATCCAAAAATCACATTTGAAACATCATACTAAAAAAAAAAGAAATTTTAAAACCTTAATTTTTAGGCTGTATGAAAATAGTGCTGTCAAGCATAGAGAGATAGAAGCTTACAAGTATGTATTTATGGCTATATATATACAGGTATGCATAACTGTGAATGCATGACTCTGAAATTAAAAACTTCAAGAGCAGTAATACAAAGATTTTATAAAACACAAAAATATGTCTCGAAAGCTTAACACTTTCAGAGCAAAGAAGCATTTTAAAATACTGAATGGGGGAGGGAGGGGCACCCGTGTGGGCCGGTCTGTTAAAGGCATCTGCCTTTAGCACGGGTCATGATCCCAGGGTCTAAGACTGAGCCTGGCACAGGGCTCTCTGCCCAGCGGGGAGCCTGGCTTCTCCCTCCCCCTCTGCCAGCCACTCCCTCTGCTTGTGCTGGTGAGTGCTTGCTCTCTCTCTCTTTCTGTCAAATAAAAAAATAAAATCTTAAAAAAAAAAAAACATAAAAAACACTGAATGAATGATAAGCTAGAATACCAGTTTAAGCCAGGATATTTACAACTTAAGTCCCTTCTTTGCTACTGACCTTCTGGCCACAAATGGTTTGTCAGTAAGGCAGAAAAAGTCACTGAAACCTGAAGATATGCACACTGATGATGCAATTCTAAGCACAAGCCTTTTTTCTGAATCTTGATATAATTCAGCATTCTATGCCCTATGTGGTAACCCCAGGGCTTCACTAAACATGCCATCAGGTAGTACAAACATTTTCTCTTCAGTTATACCATAATGAGTTTCCTTTCAGAAAACATATTCCATAACTGCATCTTCCACTGAAGCAGCCAGGCCAAATAGAAGAAACAGGAGCTGGCATTATTCAGAGTAATACAATTAAACCTAAGCTGGGCAAGTAAGTCCACTAACTCAAAGTCTGCCAGTTGTTACTCTGGAGAAACATCGCAGAATCACTCACAAATTAAGTCAATTTCTTTTGGCACAACTGGGAACTTACGGAGGGAAAAAAGTGAACCCATTCTGCTTTCTTCCAGATGGCTGAGGTTGCTCTTTGGGCCACACACACCCACACTTTGAAGTCAGGGAGCCTAGGCTCTAATCAGTCTCCACCGCAGTCCAGCTAGACAATTCGGGGTATGTGGTGTGGCGGTTATGACAACGGGCTACAAAATCAGACTGCCAGGATTCCAAGCCTGGTTTTGCCACTGCCTGCCTGAGAAGCCGTAGGTGAGTGTCTGTAACTCAGCTTCCTCATATACATGAGGGCATAATAATAGTAGCTGCCTCATATGGCTATGGCTGACGTAAGGGTTATGTGAGTGAATAAAAAGAAAAACATCCAGAACACAGTAAATGCTCAATAAACTCTAGCTGCTAATTACTGTTAAAAATCATTGCTGGAGGGGCACCTGGGTGGCTCAGAGGGTTAAGCCTCTGCCTTCAGCTTAGGTCATGATCTCAGGGTCCTGGGATCGAGCCCCGCATCAGGTTCTCTGCTCAGCGGGGAGCCTGCTTCTCCCTCTCTCTGCCTGCCTGTCTGCCTACTTGTGATCTCTCTCTGTCAAACAAATAAAATCTTTTTTTTTTCTTTTAAAGATTTTATTATTTATTTGACAGAGACAGATCACAAGTAGGCAGAGAGGCAGGCAGAGTGAGAGAGAGGGAAGCAGACTCCCTGCTGAGCAGAGAGCCCGATGCTGGACTCGATCCCAGGACCCTGAGATCATGACCTGAGCCGAAGGCAGCGGCTTAACCCACTGAGCCACCCAGATGCCCCAAACAAATAAAATCTTTAAAAAAAAAAAAAAAATCATTTCTGGACCTTTGTGTCCTTTGCAAAATGAGCCTAAGAATAGTCGCTCTGTCACAGTGATAGCCTGAAAACTTTAGGAGAGAATACATAACATGTTTCACATAGCGGGCTCCCTGCTCAGTGAGAAGCCTGCTTCTCCCTCTCCCTCTGCCTGCCACTCCCTCTGTCAAATAAACAAATAAAAATGTTTTTTAAAAAAATGTTTCACATAGTGCCTGGTACATGAAAAATGTTCAATAAATGGCAGCTTTTAAAAAAAAACACATCAAATGAACAGCAAAAACTGCTGACACATACAGGGCTTCTTCCCTTCTTCTGTGTGTATCCAGTTGTGAAACAGTATTGAGCTCAACCTACTAATATCCAGTGAGATTACTTCAAAGTAAAATTGTAATTTGATTAGAGGAAAGGTAAAGAAGCTGACTCAGTCTGATGTGTGAAATGATTCATCTACCAGGCCAGGTATCAGCAAAGCACCCAAATCCTGGAGAAGGAAGGGAGTCGGCATTTGGACAAATGAATGACGCACTAACAGAGCTTTTGGGACAGAAAAGCAAGAATTTATGAAGAATTCAATAATATAGAGAAGCCCTGCCAAGAGGAGGACACACCCATTCCTCACACATCCTCAAAGCTCCCCTCAGATATAATCAGGTTTACGCAAAGTTTGCAAACCAAAGAAAACAAGCAGTGTTTGACAGCTTTGTCCTTCTAATCTAAATTTTAAGTTAATATTAGTATTCACAGATATTAATACTTAAAAATATTAGCTAAAAGTAATAATAGTAATTTACACTTAAAGAGTTCTTCATAATAACATATCTGTAACAAAGGTTATTGACCTCCCACAAAAATAACATTAAGTACTGAACCACTTCAAAGTATTTTGTAAACCTTTTCTCTTTTCCACACACCCTGTTATTTAAAGATCTAAGGCACTAGCTAAAATTCTGCAAACTTTGTATAGCCCCCTACAAGGCTTCAGGCTATGTATGAAAGGAATATGATAGGTAGTTTCAACCTTCCCAGAACAAGTATTTGCTTAGAACCTACTATGTTTAACTTACTAATCGATCATCCATTCATTTATTCCACAAATATTTACATAACACTTCTTGCATGCCAGGCACTAGTCTAGGCCTTAAAGTTACATTTCTCAGCAAAATCAAATGTGACCCTAGCCTTCATGAAGTTTATAGACCAAAAGTGAAGAAAACCTAATTAAATGGTCATTTAAATACATGTAAAACAGGTTGCACTATGAAGGGAAAGGTACAAAGTACATAATGCAAAGAATGAAAAAAAATGGTACTTAACCATAAAAAATTTATAGTCTGGTAGGCAGTAAGATTAATATATATAAATTAGAGCAAGAAAATGCTATTAAGTAAATTTCATGGACCAAGTTGAGAGGAAAGGGAAAAGCACTTGCGAGGACCTACAATATTCTAGCTAGAGTCTTCCTGTGTGTTTTCCCACTGAAGCCTTATAAAAATCCAGCAAAGTGGGCATTGATACTCTCATTTTACAGATAAGAAAACTGAGGCTATACAGCCTTCGGCTTTACTAGCAATGGTGCAGAAACAGCTTCATGACCTAAAACCAGAAAGCATGATAAATTTAATACCAAGAGAATAATTCTTTGACATTAATTTGGACAGAGGTAGGTGGCAGCAGGAATATGGACACGCCCCTCATCCTCTACCTCCCTTTTTACAAAAAGCCCACCTCCAGCCCCCCCACCCCAGCTGCCACAGCACGCATTATTTTCACCACAATCACACCCTGTGCTCATGACCTTTCCACACCTACAAAAATCTGCCTTTGTCCTCTGAAACTATGGTCGTTGACAACCCTGGCTGCTAAAGGGACAAGAAACATTCACATTATTGCAAAGACTTCATAGGAACAGTAACAAAACAGCTTCATCCAATGACCAAATCTGAATAGGAATTTCAGACCCAAAATGGGCAAATTATTTAGAACCCCTCAAGCCACAAATACTCTACTTTCACAGAATCATAAGGCAACCATTATCAACAGATAACAGAAAAAAAATCTTGATAAAAAGAAAAAATATCTTATTCTGAAGTTTTAACAATTTGCATTGCCTGCTTATAGCATTAGTGCATGCTGGTATCACAAAGTTGACCAAGCAGTAGCTTCTGAGCCACTTTCTGCCATTCCCTTAGGTCCAAAGACTTGAGAGTTCCCAGGTTATCACATGCAAATGACATGTCTCTTTGAAAAGGGCCAAGTGCAGCAATTTCAGCAGAAATTGTTTTGAATGACATTCATCTAGATCTCAGAAAGGCTCATATTACATAAATCTGGAAAAATATGCACCAGGCTCTCTGTGGAAATGGAAAACACATACAAAACTGTGTAACTTCCAACCTTCTGATGAAATCAGATGCTTTATCTACAGATTGTTCAGAAGTCCAGATGGACCACGAGACCCATATTCACACAACCCTCACTGGAGTCTTTTTCAGAATCTATTGAAAACATCATGATCTCCTACAATCTGCCCTTCTAAGGATCTATAATGCTACAAACAATGTTAAAAGATATTTGTTAATGAATAAATAAGCCAAAATAAACAAAGGTCACCAAGGTCAGGTCGGGTATTAAAAAAGAAAAAAAAAGATACACATTCTGAAGAGCCATTTCCTGTTTCACAATAAATAGTTCTTTCTGAAAATTGGGAATGAGTCATCTTTTCCCAGTCATATCCTATATAACATAGTAACAGTAAAAACTTAGTAAGCACATACTCTGAGACAGTCACTGTTCTAATAGTTTATGTGTACTAACTCATTTAGTCCTCTCCACAATGCCATGAAGTGGGTATTATCATCCTTATTTTACATATACTAAATTGAGTCCCAGAGGTATTTAGTGACTTTCACATAGCTAGAAAGTGGTTCTGCTGAAGTTTTGGACCCAGGCAATCTGGAACCTGTACATTAAATCACTTCTGCTGAAGAGTAATATGAACTTCCTTATCACTAAACCAGTTATTTTTTCGTTTAATGCCTACAACATACACTAGGCGGGACCACCTAGAAGGGTTAATCTTCCTAATAGATTCTTTAACACAAACAGAAGCAGACATGAGTTCAGTCATCTCCCTCCACTTTGTATCAAGTAAAATGCAACTACCATGGGTTATACAGATTCTCTAGCTGGCTTGTAATTTCTATTAATATTTAAAAGGACCCTTTCTGGTGGTGGTAAGTCTCTCAAAAGATGATTTCAAGTCTTCTGTGGCCTTCCAACATTTTCCTTTGCACCTAAGCTGCCTTACTTTAAAAAGACTTCAACATTCCCTCTGTTCTGATTGAATTTAAGGAACTGGAACACAGAAGTTCAGTTGTTTAATTGTTTTGGAACATGTGACATTTGTTGACTCCACCTACGTTTTGATAACATGAGTCAAATAGGTATTCAACCCAGTGTTATCACTGACCCAGCTTGAAGTCAAGAAGATACGCAGTAGGTTGAACTGCTCCCAGATGGCAATGGGAAAGAAGGGAAGCACGACTAGAAAACGGAGAAACATAGGATAAGTAAGAAGACATTTTAGGCAGGAAGAGCTTGCAGGTTAAGAGTGAGCACACTGCACAGTGAAATGTGAGAAGATATGCAGGACTAGGCACAGGAGACAGAGGACTGGGAGGAACAGGAGACAGGAGTGGAGAATGTGAACGAACTCGGCAGCGAAGGAACTGAAAAAATGCAGGGTAATCTGGATGTTGTGCACTGACCACAGAGATATGTTGGTCTAGAGCGAACATAATAAATATGTGCTTTAGAGAGGTTCAGAGAGAGGTAGTCAAATTAGCCAAAACACTATCACCAAAACTAAGCATGAAGAGTTACAAGGAAATATCCTAAGCTGGCAGCAGGGAGAGGAGAACAGAAGAAAAGACCATCGGAGATACATTTAAAAAATGAAAACCAAAGAATTTTTTGTCGTATCAGATGTAATGAAAAGGAAAAGACCAAAAATTATTAATGTCTCTAGGTTTTGAGAATGATAATACCACCGGTAAAAATGGAATCACCAGACAAAGAAGTTAGTTTATCAAGGAAGTTCATGCAGGTTAGTGTTAGAGACGGTGGGGTAACTCCCGGGCGTCCAAGAGAAGAAAGATTCAAGATAGTTTTGGAAACATGGGGTTACCCTAGACAATAGAGATTTTAGAGTTCTCCCATAAAGGTGAAAGTCAGAGGAACAGATGAGTTCAATAAAACAACAAATGGAGAACAATGAACAGAGGTTAAAAATGGAACCATGGGGGCAGCTAGAGACAAAACAAAGAAAACTGGACAATGAGGCAGAAAGCTCAGTGTGTGAAGAAACAGAACTGAGAAGATGAAGTGTCACCAAAAACAAGAAGTAAAGTTCCAAAATCTCTTCCAATGGTTATAGTATATGACAGATATATAAGCAGAAAAACTTCTCTGGTAGCCTTAAAGAAATTCCCCTCATGCTAATGAAACAACCCAAACAGTTCTCGAAGAGGCCTAAGAGATACCAAATCAAATCAAAGAGCTGGGGGACTGAGACAGGGCTAGTCATGATTTGAATCGGGTATGATTTTATTAAATTAAGAAGAAAGGGGATAAGATAAAGGGGAGAAAAATCGAGTCCATTCAAGTTTTTAGAAACTCAAGCGTTTTAACCCACATACATTTGATTTTAATATTAAATTTTAATTAGCAATGTCAGGAAAATTGTGTGGAAAAAAAGTCCAGATGAAGAGAATATCAAAAGGCAAAGGTAAGGAGTTTGGATTTAATTCTAGATACACTGAAAAACCAACGCAATGCTGAAGCTTGAAGGAGTGACACAGCATACAACTTGTATTTCTAAAAAGATCACTCTGCTCAGTATGAGTTACACGAACGGAAAAGAGGCAAGAGAAGAAGTAGGGAAACCAGTTAGAAGACTACTGTTAGAGAATCATGATGATGACAAAGTGGACAAATTAGAGACAAATATCGGATGCAGATGCAACAGTGCTTGCTGACAATAACTATTCTGTGGTGGGGGGGCAGGGATCTGAAAGTGAATAGAAGGCAAGAAACAGAAAGGAATCAAAGATGACTATCAGTTGTCTTGGTTACAACAGCTGGGTGAACAGAAGACTTATTAAGTAAAAGAAAGAAGAAATGGTTTGGTGGGGAAGTCAAGTGTTCCACTGAGAATGTATTAAGTTGGAGATGTCTGGAAAACATATACTTGGAGAAGTCGTCAATAACTGCATATACAAGACAAAAGTTTGAACTAGAGACAGAAACGATCAACAATATATAAATGGTAAAGTAAAGCTCAAAGAGCCCTGAAAAAATCCAACACATACAAGTTAAGTAGAAGAGGAAGTCCCAGCAAAGAGAATGAGAACAGAGGCAGAAAGAAAACCTGAGTAGTGTCACAGAAGTCAAAGAGTATGTTTCCACAAAAGAATGTAGTTAAGTAACAAATGCTACTGACAAACATGAGTCTATCAGATTTGGAGGCGACCCTGATAAGAGTATCTTCGGTAGGGGCGCCTGCGTGGCTCAGTGGGTTAAAGCCTCTGCCTTCGGCTCGGGTCATGGTCCCAGGGGATCGAGCCCAATATCGGGCTCTCTGCTCAGCTGGCAGCCTGCTTCCTCCTCTCTCTCTGCCTGCTTATGATCTCTGTCTGTCAAATAAATAAATAAATCTTTAAAAAAAAAAAAAAGAGTACCTTCGGTAAAGCATTGATAAAGGCAGAACCACATAACAGCAAGGATTTATGGAATCTTATGCTATGGCCCCACCATTAACACACCTCTTTTTGTCTTCAGCTTCTATTCCTGCCTTCAACTGCTCCATGCCAAGTTCAAATGTAAAGGTTCTGATTGGTATACCAAGTCACCCTCATCTGAGTAGAACCTCTGGGCTAGATTACTGCCTAGACCAAAGGCCTGCCTCCTAATCTGATTAGATGGTCTTGGGTCAAGTGGCCCAAACCAGTCATCTGAGACCAGAGCACCAGAGACCAGTCATCCATTAGATGGATGGCGGTCAGTGGCTATAAAGGGGTATTTTAAGTCTTGGCCTGTCTCTAAATGCACTTTACTAAAATTTGTAACAAAGACTAATGAATACAATGAAGGCCTAAGAATTAAGTTTATAAATTATAAGCCGTTAATTTTTTCTTAACTTGGAATAGGTATCCAGAGGTTCAGACAAGATATCATCACTCTTCGTTATCTACTAATAGCTTATAAAAATGATTTACACTCTTTGAACTTGGATACACTAATGACAGTGATCACTTTCAGAGGAAAAACTACCAGAACAGCAAAGAAAAACTTTTTCAGTATGGCGTCACAATACCTAGTATTTTTTTAATCATTAAAGAAAGAAAAGTACACATAAGTATTTTTAAAACTTTTATGATAAAATGTTCTTTAATACAAGAAAACACACAACAGTTTTGAATAGCATGCATTTATCCTCTATTAAAAAAAGAAAAAAGTTTCCATCCAAAACCATTCAGGCCCCATAATTTTATCCCACAGGAAAACCAAGCTAAAATGAAAAAAACGACCAAAAGGAAGTTTACAGTGGAAACTCTGACAAATGCTTGACCATAGTGTCAAGAACAACAGTGTGATCATATGCATATGTCTACACAGCTGGACACAAATACATACATTATTCCTTTCAGTTAGTGGTCAAAACTGAGGATTAGGATTCTTAAAGCTTGTACTTACCACTGATGAACCTAAACAAAAAACTAAAACCATAACATGAGTTGGAGTCAGAACACTCCACAAAGCAAGCCCTTACATTTGAAAGTAGAACTGATGCTAATTTACATTTGTAGAGTACTCAAAAGTTTTTCAAGGCATTCTCAAAGGTATTATTTCACTCAATAATCCTAACAAACCTATGAGCAAGGCTGGCTAGGTTTGATACTCTTTGCAACTGATGCGTGGTCTCCTCAAAATCATACATATAGTAAGTAAATCTATGTCTTACAGACTACAAGAAACCTGCTGCTCCTTCCACTAATATTTATATTAATACAGCCTTTACTAAGGGCTTCAAATCCCCACTGGAATGGGTTCAAATATCACATATCATATTTGGACTGCTAAAATAGCCTCAAACTACTCACTCAATATATTAAACATGCTATCATTATCAGTTCTAAGGCATCTGATGCCCTTGTACACTGATGTATTACTAGAAAACCAATTCTGACAGTTCATTCATTATGTTACTGTATTTATTTTCCTTAATGAATACACAGAACTTGTTATAAGGCTGCTGGTGGTCATTGTGTTTCCACCCTTTCTCAGAAATTCCACTGATGTCAAACACATTAACAATTAGTAGCCATAAAGCAATCCACAAGTTACGTATTCATGATATTCATAAATAAGATCGTGTATTTAACAATAACCTAACTGAATAAAAAGGAACTTTATTATACCTGACCATTTTCCACTAAAAGCTAAAAAGTAAAGAACAAGGTGAATGGGTCTAGACTGCAAAGTACTAAACACTTTTGACTTTACTACATACACCAAAAATGACTCCAATACAGCTCCCTTTTAAAATGCTTATTTAGGGGTGCCTGGCTGGCTAAGTTGGTAAAACATGCAACTCTTAATCTCAGGGTTGTAAATTTAAGCCTCACATTTGGTGTAGAGATTATTTTAAAATAAAATCTTTTAGAGGTGCCTGGATGGGTTAGTAGGTTAAGCATCTGCCTTCGGCTCAGGTCCTGATCCCAGGGTCTTGGGATCCAGCCCCACACTGGGCTCCCTGCTTGAGGCGGAGCCTCCTTCTCCCGTTCCCTCTGCCTGCCGCTCCCCCTGCTTGTGCTCTGTTTCTCTGGCAAATGAATAAAACCTTTTAAAAAATAAAAAAATAAAATCTTTTTAAAAGAAATATATAAAATGCTTATTTACAAACACCAAAACTTCTCCCCACTCCCCATGTAATGCAATAGGCTATTCTCAGAGCATCCTTTATGCAAGTCCAGAATAGCTACTGACTATCTGGATCACAGCCATGGAATACGAGCACCAGTATCACTCCATAAAAAAGAAAACCATCATTATTAGAAATCAAGGCAGCCTATAAGAATACTACCACTTCATACCTGTCTCAGCCAAACTCAATGTACCACCTAAAAGCAAATGAGTAACTACCACCTCCAGAGCACTCAATACATTCAGGGCACTGCCAATCTGCTTCAATGGTAACAAACAACAAAACACATAATGGCCGCTGACATTTACTGAACCTGTACGGTGTGCCCGGCAATGTTTTACGTTATCTCATAACACCACACCTTACAAGTGAAGGAACTAAGATAGATACCCAGCGACTAAGTATTTTGCCCAAAGTCACAGTGGCAGTTTCGGAGATACCCAGCACCAGGCTTTCTTTTGGGGTAGAATGGGCTAATTTAAATAAAGTGCTCAGAACAATGGCTGATACATGATAAACACTCTGAAAGTACTAGTAATCGCGGAGAACATTATTCAATCTTCACAACAATCCAGTACAATGAAAAAAGCAGAAAATAGAATGAGAAAAGCAAAAGGAAACTGGGAAGAGAGCAGGAAATAGACCAACAGACAATACTTCCAAAAGAAAAAGAAAGCCGAAGCTTTCAAAAAGAATGAGCAATTTAAATGATGTCTGCCCAAAGGTTTGTTTTATAGCCTTTGTGTTAATGTCTTTTTCTATCATTTTACTGATTGGTTTATGACCAAAAAAGGAGATGGGAAGGGAGAACAATAAAGGGAAGAAAGGAAAAGAGAAGTTAACACATGCTCTGTAAAAAACCAAACAGATGCAAACCTCATTTTAAGGCAGCCCCTTCCAAAGAAAAGTATAAATGCAGGACAACCACAGGTTATAAGTCTCTCATCTATCCACTACTGGATCCTTCTGAAAAGTGCTTCATAAACACGTACATTACAGTTAAAAACAAAAATCTATGTAAGAGAAACAATGAATTCCAATTAGTATTGCTCTTAAGCAAAACAAGGGCAAACAAATCAGTATGATTTAACCGTGGGATCCTTCAAATACCTACTTTAGGCTGGCTTACTCCCTCAAATGTGAAAATAATAGCAACAACAACAAAAAGACACAGCTCAGTTTCATTTAATATTTGGTTCATTTAATATTTGGTCATCTGTTGAAACTACTAATAAGGAAACCAAAGAAGGGCAAACTGATTCTTCTTTTTTTATGATGTATACACCTGCCCTGTAGTGCTGAACACTGAGACTACTGTTTTCAAATGACCTCTTAAACATCAAATGGAAACTTCTGGTCCTTGGCAACCTAATATCCAACAAACAATTTCTTTCTTTCTTTCTTTCTTTCTTTCTTTCTTTCTTTCTTTCTTTTTTTTTTAAAGAATGACAACACTGAAACCCACAGTGGTTAAGTTCAACATGGAAGCAAAACAGTCCAGTGGAAAGTGAATGTATACTGGAATCAGACATATTTGGGAGTACGATCTTGATTTCCGCACTAAATGTTGCCTCCGTTTCCCCACCAATGGGAGAATTACACCACTCTCCCAGGAAGCTGTGGTGAGAAATAAAACTATGTACAGGGGTGCCTAGGTGTCTCAGTCGGTTAAAAATCTTGACTCTCGATCTCAGGGTCATGAGTTTAAGCCCCTTGGTGGGCCCCCGTGGAGCCATTTAATAAGTGGCAGCTATTGGTATTACTGTTACCATAATCTCCTTGTGGGTGGCTCAGGAGGTGACAGTTATCACTGTGACTATTAAGAATACAACCTTCTAGGGGGCAGGGACCACATCTACCTTAGGCAGTGGCCTGGCACAGAGTAGCCCTGAAATACAGGAGACAGGGAGGAACAAAAGAAAGATTACACAAGAAATCAGCAGAAGAATTGATATTCAACACAGCTCTCCAAAATTCCTTCTAGAAGGCACTTACGCCATATGTAGAGTAACAGTATGTTCTATTTCATTGTTTTTTCAAACTCATGTAGAGAGCTGTAACATCGTATTTTTGTAAATCAAGTAGGACAGAATACAACACAACAGAAACAAGGGCATCTAACATGATAAGCATAAATTCTGCTTCATTTAATGTTAATACTGGTTACACGTACACTTTTTATTTTAAAGGTTTGAGAGAGCGTGTGCGCATGTGCATTGGGGGGCGGAGAGGAAAGAGAGTATTTTTTTTTTTAAAGATTTATTATTTATTTATTTATCTATCTATCTATCTATCTATTTATTTATTTATTTATTTATTTATTTATTTATTTATTTAGGGGAGGGAGTGAGCAGAGGGAGAGAGAGAAAATCCTGAAGCAGACTCCCCACTGAGCATGGGAACTGACATATAGCCAGGTACCAGGGCCCCAAGATCATGACCTGGGCTGAAATCAAGCGTCAGCCACTTAACTGACTGAGCCACCCAGGTGCCCTGAGAGAGTCTTAAACCGACTCCACACTCAGCGTGGAGCCCAACATTGAGGCTTGATCTCATGACCCCGAGATGAAATCAAGAGTCAGATGCTTAACCAACTGTACCACCCAGGTGTCCCACATGTGCATTAATGTGTGTGTATGTCCTGGGGTCCGAATGTAAAATAAATTCTTGACTGCTAGAGGTAGCACCAAAACCAGAAAAATGCCATCCTAGATTATCCAGGACAATTCTAGTTTCATGTGATCTTGCATTTTTTTAGCAAACATGAAATGAAGTATATTAACTAAGTGGGATCTGAGATTTACACACGTTTATCAAAAACAGGAGCACCTGAGTGGCTCAGTAGGTGAAGCATCTACCTTCGGCTCAGATCATGATCCCCCGGGGTCCTCAGATGGAGCCTCACATTGGACTCCCTGCTCAGTGGGCAGTCTACTATTCCCTCTCTCTCCCCCCCGCCACCCCCTACTTGTGCTCTCTCATGTGCTCTAGTAAATAATAAATAAATCTTTAAAAAAGGAAGAAAAAATGTATATCAAAAATTATGAAAAAAAAATATCTGCCCAACCTAAGCTGCATCTATTGGTACGGTACCTATCTGAAATCCATAACCTGAAACACAGATCCAGAACTGCACCAAGAAAGTCATCCTACCAAACTCAAGTGAAACTAAAATCACATAGCTTAGTAGTTATAAACCATGGCAGCTCTTCCCCCCTAATTCAAAACATAAAAATTACTATGAATTCCAGGTCATTTCCAAGCATCATAATTCTTTTGTGAGTTACCACAAAATAATTATATGATATAGATGAGATTCTCTATAGCGAGGTTGAAGTATCAGAGCAAATTGTACCCTGGACAAAGCTCTTCACTGAGCTCTCCAAAAAGAAAATGCAGAGGTTAGATCTATTTAACACAAAAGCCATTTTCTGTTGTAATTTATGGCATGTGATGACTAACTCAGCAAAAAGTACATTAAATGCTCAACATCCTCTGTAAATTTAAAAAATATCAAAGTAACACATGTTACAGAAAACTCTGGGTGACAAGAGCCAAGGTAGCCAGGGCAGCACATTTTGAGACCGACTAGTCTAGGGTATGTGGGACACAATGAGAATCCCTGAGAACCTGACCCTTCGCTGACTTACTATGATACAAGATTAAGTCACTTAACTTTTCTAGATCCTAATCTCCTTCTGCTAAAGAAAACATTAAGAACAGTACCTGTCTCCGGGCTGTTATTCCCATACTCCACAACAAAGACAAAAACACACTGAGACACACTCTGAGCTCTTTAGAAGATTAGTTTCTCTTCTAAAGTCAACTTGTCAGGGACCATTCAGGTGACAGCTCCATCTGTCTGCCTGAACATTCTCTTCTGTTCACTCGACACCTCACTAAATTAACTGACCAGCATGTTTGCCCACACTTAAGAATAAAGAACTGAACAAACTGAAACTTAAGTCTTTGGTACAATAAAGGAAGAGGTTGCTGCATGTTTAACTCAGTGTAAACAGCACCTGACCTGTACTGACAGCAAATGAAAATTCTTTTTGACAAATCTTAACTAAAAAAGAGAGTGTTTGAGTAGCAAACTGAAAAAAATTCTCCTTGAGCCATCGAGCTCTGTTCCACTTAGTGAAATGAAACTGACGTGCAGGGGACACTAATATATCCAATCAAATAGTGTTAGGTTGAATCATATGAAACTGTCATTTTTGCAGGTCGAAGATGGTCAAATATTGGCAATTCCACTTGGTTCAACCTAAGAGAATGCCTTCTTTTGCTAACAGCACTAAGACTAATGGTATTAGTAGCATCAAAGGATGGTTGTCTGAAACCAGAATACACACATGGGAACATTTTCCACAAAGAATTTTTGCTTTGTTTTGTTTTACTTTTTTGTTAGGTAAATATTAAAATACACTCAAAAGTAGAAAGAACAGTATAATGAACCCCCATGTACCCATCACCCAGCTTCTGACATTCTCCAAATGTCAGTATTTACAAGATCCTGGAAGTTCCATGCTGTGTAATTATCTAAACATACAAGAAAAACTTCCCTGAATCAAAGTAAAAATTCATTATCTTACAAAGGTCTTTCAAGCTTATACGACCAAAAATGTTTGAAAACTCCTGCCTTGGGGCATGTATGATTTTGGACCCTATATGGATGGTACGGGGTCCAAACGTGGGCGAAATATTTTCTAATTCAGTTGTTGAGCATTGGCTTATCTAAGAAAGGGGAGTAATATAAGTGGGCACAAAACACACCTAGCTGACTAAGACATCTGAAACTAATAAACAGAATAAACCAACCTTTTACAAAAGGACAAAATTTATTTGAACTGATGAAAATTCTAAAAAGTATTTAATTAAATTTACTTCTAAGTACCAAACAAAGGCACAGGCATATATTAGACTAGAAAGTCTAACAATAAATTGCTCATTAACAGTTTAATTTATCCAATGCCTGCTGTGAGCTGGGCTCTGACATACAAATACACGTTTCTTCAACAAATATTTCTCAGTATTTTCTATGTATCCAACATTATTCTAGGCAATGATGATTCAGAGGTGAATGAGAGACAAAGATCTCTGCCCTAGTAGAGTTTCCGTTCCAGCATGGGGTGCAGTTAATATTATAAATAAGAACAACATAGTATGTTTAAAGGGACAGGTAGCAATCAGAAAAAGAAAAAGTAAAGCAAGGAAAGGGAAACGGGGAGGGGGCGGGAGACAGCCATTTATCTGATTATGACATCAAGGTGGTAAGTACTACCTGATATTTGATATCAAGACTGGTATCAAGGCTGATATCAAGACTAATAAAAATGTGGAGGAGGGGGCACTTCATTCTGCCTCCTGGGGGAAGTGATGTCTGAGCCAAGAGTTAAAAGAGGAAGAGAAGTTGGCCAGAAGCGTAAGAGAACTAAGGGCTCTCCGTGTCCAGAGAACAGTACATGTGTGGGCATAGAGAGCAGCAAGAGCCCAGAGCACTGGGAAGAGGCTAGAACCGAGGTATGTGAGGGGGAGGAGGCAGCCAGGAGAGAGGCAGACAGGGGTCAGATCAGAGGTCTTCCATTTTCTATGGGGGGACTGGCAGGAGCTAGCGGAACTTTGTACCACAGAGCTGTGAAACAGAAAGCTCACACAGGCAGTTCTGAAATAAACATATTTTACTTCTTGCACAGCCAAGAAATAAAAGAGCAGAGCAATGATGGGGAAAAGAGGAGGCAGGACAGATTCAAAGAGCTGTCATGCGGCTAGAGGCAGAAGACTCAAAGCTCCAACAGATTGGGCTTGGGCTGCAAAGGAGATAATGGTGTCACTCACCAAAATGGGGAAACTCAAGAAGAGATCCTAGAGAGATCTGGGGCATGCGGAATTTGAAGTGCCTGTGAGAGCAATGAAGGATTAACTCAAAATGCAGGTATGGACTGGAGAGAATTCTAGCCTGAAAATATAGACTGAAGAGTCTGAGAGAGAGATGTGGGGATGCCTGGGTAGCTCAGTGGGTTAAGTGTCTGCCTTTGGCTCAGGTCATGACCCCAGGGTCCTGGGACAGAGACCTGTATCATGCTCCTTGCTCAGTGGGGGAGCCTGCTTCTCCCTCTCCCATTCGTCCTGCTTGTGCACTCTCTGTGTCAAATAAATAAATACATAAATCTTAAAAAAAGAAAAAAGTCTGAGAGAGATGGCAGAAGGCATTAGAATGGATAAGATTTCTCTCTCTCTCTCTCTCTCTCTCACACACACACATACACACACACACACGATGATAACAAGTATGAAGAAGAGCACTGGGACACCTGGGTGGCTCAGAAGGTTAAGTGTCTGCTTTCAGCTCCGGTCATGATCCCAGGCTCTGGGATCTCTCTCTCTCTCTCTCTGACAAATAAATAAATAAAATATTTTAAAAATAATCTTAAAAAATAGAAAGAATAAAAGGAAGAAAGGAAGAAAGGAAGGGAGAAAGAAAGAGAGGAGGTGGGCACTGAGGACATCTAATCGTTCCCCTTTTCAGAAAGAACTAGCCTGCGTCAACAGCACTATTAATACCTTTTGTATGTCCCAAGCAGGTACTGCACCAAATGCCCATAATTACCCAAAAGCAAAAAAGCAGCTTCTTAAAAGAGTGAGGCAATGATACAAATGAGGCTATTACAGATAATTTTCAGAGGCATGAGCAAAAATGTTATAATTCAAACCAAAGAGAAGTTATTCAGAATCCACGCAAAAGATCTGGAAGACCAGACACAATAAGGTTCTAAACCTAAGCCAAGGATATTTGCTAAGTCCTTCACAGTTTTCTCAGGGTAGTAAAAGATACAAGAGAAGTTTCAAAACACTATCACAGGGCACCACAAAGTTCAACTTTCACAGCCTCGTATTTCAATAATTCACAATGAAAACATATAAACCAGTAATTCCTCTTAAATTTGCAGAAGACTGAGGCAGAAAAGAAAAGCTGTTCATAGCCAACTAGAGCAAGTTTGCTCATCTCTCCTCACAGGGTGACAATACTCACAACATGAAGGAATGATGCTTCTTACTTTAAAAATAAATAACTTTTCAGCACTGTAAGAAAACGGAAAAGAAAAACTTTCTCCTGAAGCAATTATTATATCATAACTCAACAGTTCATTTCTTTAAATAGCTGCCTCACCTGCTTTGTTTTTATAAAAGTAAATGTTCTATCCAAATGAAGCATCAGTTCCTTTTGTAGATTTCTGGCCTTATACTGCTCTGATTCACAGGGGAGCGAGTACTGCTACGGTATTCAAATAAGATGAACTATGAAATACGTATGTCCTCTTCCATGTTTCTCTTATTTTCAGGATAGGGGAAAAGAGACATAAAAATCTACAGACATTTTCATTCTTAGTAAAATATAACTTGGAATTAATTTGTTATAGTCTGAGTGGTTATTTGTACATATACTGACATTTTTGATGGAGACCCCCCCACAAAGGCATTTCTTCTAAACCATGAACCCTAATTACATTTAGCCGTAGCTCTGCCCTTCCACTGCTTTTCACTTTTCTCCTCTCTTCCCCTCTACTTCCCTGGTTCAGACACACACGGGCATGCACATGCGCACCCACACAATGATTCTTCCACCACGGAGCAATTTTTTTCCATGATGCTCCTAGGTGGAAACATTTGCACAAATGGTAGGCTGTCTACAAATCCCAAAAGAAACACTCTTCCAGAGTACGTTACACACACACGCACTCATACATAAAGATCTATTATGCATGTATGCCAATATTCTTTTTTTTTTTCAATATTTTATTTATTTGACAGAGAGAAATCACAACTAGGCAGAGGCAGAGAGAGAGAGAGGAGGAAGGAGGCTCCCCGCGGAGCAGAGAGCCCAATGCGGGGCTCGATCCCAGGACCCTGGGATCATGACCTGAGCCGAAGGCAGAGGCTTTAACCCACTGAGACACCCAGGCGCCCCCCCCTTTTTTTTTTTAATATTTTATTTATTTGACAGACAGAAATCACAACTAGACAGAGGCAGGCAGAGAGAGAGGAGGAATGGATGCCAATATTCTTGAGATACATACTTTATCTTGAGATATATACTATATAGTACACTGCAGGTTCTCTTCATACAGTCTTTATCAACACCATCACTTAGGTCATATCAGAATATAAAACTGCAAAAAGCATGAAGTCCATGGTACTCCACCATTTCCCCTCTCTGCCCATTTTCCTTCCCAGCCTATTACTGCTTTCTTGCCCTCCTCTCTCAAGTCTATGCAAACCTTCCCCCTCCCTGTTCTGGCCACCTCAAATGCCCCTTCCCCTTCCAGCCTCTATCTCCATCACTTCTTAGAGTTCCCTCTCAAATGGCAATTCTTCCATGAAGCCTTTCCTGGTGATTCTCTCAACCTGATCTCTCTCCCTACCTGTGGGCGACAAGGGTCCCTTGCTTACACCTTGCTCACTGCACTTAACCAGACTTCCTGACCCAATAATATGTTCCCACTTGGAATTTTATTTAATTATATTTGTGTCCTGCAGCACCTAAGAGACCAGCACCTAACACGAATAGAGCTGAGCTGTCTCAAACCCACATTTCTTAAACAAATAACTTAATAAATAAATAAATACAACTGCCCATAAAGCCCCACCTGTATTCAGGCCCTTTAACAAGCATAGTTTTTACCTTGGAATAAATCAGAGGAAGTTACTCAACCAGAAAAGGAATATAAAACCAGTCTCCTAGTATTTTAACACATTGCCTGGGTTTCCATAATGCCACCAACTAAACAAATTACTTAAATGAAAATAAATATTAGCTCAAATTGTTGAGATATTTTAAAACAACAGGAAAGTGGTGCATTCCACTAGGAAATCAGATTTAAAAACTAAAAGAATTAAACAATTACAACAATTTATCCTGTCTCTCTTTTAAATTCTTCTGTTTGGTCTTTCTCCAGAGCCAACAGATGTTTTTTTCTTCTTCAGCTTAGTCATTTGGAGAAGAAAAGGAGCTTGAAAATTGTTCAAAAGCAGAAGTTTGGAAATTGATCCAATAGTTTCTGAAAAACATCTCAGAGACTACTATATTAAACCTAGGAGGAATATCTGTGTTTTGAGGGTCTTCACAAATCTGTAATCTTTTCTACTTTACAGATTGGTTACTCTGCTTTCAAAATGACTTTAAACCCAGCAATCAATTCACTGTATGCCCTCTATAAATTTACTATGTCAGAGAATCCTTCCTGCTGTTTCTAACACTCAAGTTTAATTTCAGGGTTCCATACTCACAGTCATCTCAACACAATCACATTTTCTCAGTTATTCTCTCAGATTTAGTCCAAATATCCTTTTCTCAGATTATTCTAAATACTGCTTTATTACTGTACTCTCAGCATTTTGTTAACTTCCTCTTCTTTATCTTTAACATCATGCGAACTATTTCCTTATATATATAATCCTTCCCTCTTAGCTCCATATTTTAAAGGGTGTTAATGAGATACTGAACAGAAAAGCACCTTTTAAATTGTACAGTACTATGTACAGACTCACTGTATTGCTATTATTCATTCTCATCTTTTTGCTTCATTCTTTTCTATCCCCATTTCAACCTCCACCCCTTCTTAGGACAATTTCTTCCAAATTCTATTTTTTTTCTTAATTTTTTAATAAACATATAATGTATTATTAGCCCCAGGGGTACACATCTGTGAATCGCCAGGTTTACACACTTCACAGCACTCACCATAGCACATACCCTCCCCAATGTCCATAACCCCACCACCCTCTCCCAACCACCCTCCCCCCACCTACCCCCCAGTTTGTTTTATGACATTAAAAGTCTCTTATGGTTTGTCTCTTCCAAATTCTTTAGAGCTAGGGGACACTGCTTAACACTCAGCAGGCATCTAATAAATATTCATTCAGTGTGTGATTTCTGGAGAAGCTCCTAAGACCCTCTGTGAGCTATATATTCCTTCTAAAAACTTCTCCAAAAGTCTTATGTAGAAACTACCATGGAACTGTAGTACCTTACGACCAAAGACCCAAAGAGCCTAATCAACTATTATGTCTGGTTCTACAGATAAAGAAATGGGTACCCAGACTTGCCCAAAATCACAATGTTAACTGACTTGCCCCAAATCATACAGATGGTTAATGACAGACCAGAATTAGAATCCAGGTCTTTGTGTACTACTGGTAAGTTTGGCTTGTTGGGTTTTTGTTCTTTTAAGTTATTTTCCTTCAATTTTTTTTGGGGGGGGAGAAGGAGTTTACTTCTGATTACAAAAATAGTACAGGCTCACTGTTAAGATATTTGTAATAAAGTAAAAAGTGAGTATAAAATATTGTTGATTCACTTCCGATTTTTGTTGGTTTGGTTTGTTTTGTTTTTAAGAAATAGCAGTGCTTTTTTTTTTTGCTTTTTTTAAATTTTTTATTTATTTCTTATTTTTTAATAAACATATAATGTATTTTTATCCCCAGGGGTACAGGTCTGTGAATCTCCAGGTTTACACACTTCACAGCACTCACCATAGTTGTTTTTTTTTTTAAAGATTTTATTTTTAAGTGATCTCTATACCCAACATGGGACTCAGATCCACAACCCCAAGAGCAAGAGTTACATGCTCTATTAACTGAGTCAGCCAGGTGCACCTGTTGATTATTTTTAAGGTGTCACTGTCTCTCACATACCCTCACCCAATACAAAGTATCTGTCTCAAAGCTCAAAGTTTCATTTACTGAAGTTTAAGTTTAAATCCCATTCAGACCACCTCAATGTTTAAAGTTTAACGAAGATAGAGCCCATTTTCTTCGTGGATTTATACAGTGTCATACTCAATGTTAGTCACTGAATACCAAAATTCTTAACTTCAATTATCAACAAGAGTCCTGATGACGTGTAGGTTAAGAATGTTTCTATCAGAATATATTACAATTCACTGCAAGTAAAAGTCATTTTCTTTGTCCTTGGATGATGCTTCTCTCAGCTATATGCCTGTTTTTAAAAAATACACGTCATCGGAAAATTGGCATATGCACAGCCTCAAACACAGTGAAGTCTGGGCCAATCTACACTGAAGCATGACGTATTTTGATTTTAAATAAGAGTGGTTAAGGTTACCAACTACAAAAGTTTTTTTCTTAAATTATATGTTAGTATATGGACATCTCTGACTGACTATCCCATAACTAATAAGCAGTAAAAAAAACACTGCAGAATTGAAACAGACCAGTTAAGACTGTGACGTCCAGAGGGAAGATGTTGGTCAAAGAGAACAAACTTTCAGCTATAAAATGAGTAAGCTCTGAAGACCTGATATAGAGTATGGTGACTACAGTTGAAAAATAATGTATTACAGGGGCGCCTGCGTGATGCAGTTGGTTGAACATCTGACTCTTGGTTTTCACTCAGGTCATGATCTCAGGGTCATGAGGCTGAGCCCCTGAGCTGGGCTCCATGCTCAGTGCAGAGTTTGCTTGAGGTTCTCTCTCCCTCTCCCTCTGCCTCTGCCCCTCCCTGACCCTACCCTGCTCATATTCTCTCTCTCAAATAAATAAATCTTTAAAATAAAATGTATTACCTACTTGAAATTTGCTAAAAGTGTTCTCATCACACACACACACACACAAAATGGTAACAATGTGGGGGCGCCTGGGTGGCTCAGTGGGTTAAGCCGCTGCCTTCGGCTCAGGTCATGATCTCAGGGTCCTGGGATGAGTCCCACATCGGTCTCTCTGCTCAGTAGCAAGCCTGCTTCCCTCTCTCTCTCTTTGCCTGCCTCTCTGTCTACTTGTGATCTCTCTCTCTGTCAAATAAATAAATAATTTAAAAAAAAATGGTAACAATGTGAGATGATGGATACATTAATCAGCTTAAGTGTGGTAATTTCACAATGCATACACATATTAAAACATCAGGTTGTAAACTTTAAATATACACAATTTTTACTTGTCAATCATACTTCAATAAAGCTGGAAAAAAGAGACTGCGCTGTCAATATGGTAGCCACTAGCACAGATAACTACCGAGCACTTGAAATATAACTAGTCCTAACCGAGACTTGCTATAAATATGAAATACACACAAGATTTCAAAGACTTAGTATAAAACACAGAATATAAAATAACTCATTTTCATATTGGTTACATATTGAAATTATATTTTAGATATACTGAGTTAAGGAAAACATTAAAATTAATTTCGTCTGTTTCTTCTTACTTTAAAAATTTGGTTACTGGAAAACTTCATTTACTTATTTACTTAGAAAACTTTAAATTAGGGGTGCCTGCGTGGCTCAGTGGGTTAAAGCCTCTGCCTTCGGCTCGGGTCATGATCTCAGGGTCCTGGGATGGAGCCCAGCATCCGCATCGAGCTCTCTGCTCAGCAGGGAGCCTGCTTCCTCCTCTCTCTCTGCCTGCCTTTCTGCCTACTTGTGATCTCTGTCAAATAAATTAAAAAAAAAAAAATCTTTATTAAAAAAAAGAAAACTTTAAATTACGTATGTGGCTCACACTGCGGTTTGCATTACATTTTTTGGGATGAGCACTAGACTAAGACAACAAAAGCAAACGGAGCAACGAAAAGAAGGAGGACAACAAAAACAAAGGGGAAACTTCCTATTCCCTCAGACCTGGAATAGAACCATTCTACTCTGTGGTCAGAAAAGAAACCCAATCATTCTCTAGTCTTCAAAACCTGACTTCAAAAACCTGACTTACATCTTACTGCCTCTGAACAAGAATTACAGGTATATCTTAAAGAGCACACCGAAGTTTTAGACCTTAATACACAATTCTTACACTTAGCCTAAACCTAAATGGTCAAGAAAAGAAAGATTAATATACCTTATTTTCCAACAGGAGACCTTCCTTCTAATTCAAAAGGAAATGTACTTCATGAGAATCTCTGCCCCAAGCAGCTATTCTTTCCTGTTAAGGACCCAAAAATTCCTATCTGTTTTTTTCTCTACGTGACTGTTGATGATACAAGAATTATGGCCAAATATAAAGGTGCCCTTTAGAAAGACTCCACTAAACAAGCAGTATTCCCTGTCATTATGGCTCTCAAGGCCTCTTGTGGAGATTTTTAAAGGGTTACAACAGGTTTAAATTAACCCCATGGAAAGAATCTGGCATTTTAAAAAGATCTGATGACTCAAAACATTCTTTTGGACTCTCCCAGCCTCTTCACTGGAAATGCACTCAGGACAGTCATACCAGTTAGCTCTCTTTTATGCTACCCCAGGTCAAGTACAAACTTGAAACGTGGAAGAAGACAAATTACTTTAGGTTCTTCCTGTTCACCAAGTGTTTTGTTTTTGTTTGTTGGGAGGTTTTTTGGTTCATTGGGTGGGTGGGTGGGTGAGTGGATATTTGTTTGGGGGAAAATGAGGTTACAGGTTTGTTTTACTTCTCCATTTGAGTGCAAAGGTACTTAACTAGCAAAATAACGCTAGCCATTTCTTCTGGTCCGGAAATTACCAGAATCCTTACCAGATCTCAGAAGTTGAGTCTCTATCTACATCAGGCTCTCCTTGCCAGACTGCCTGTCTCTACCTCTGAGCAAAATGTGAGAAAAGCTAGCAATTCTAACAACAAAGTCCCCCAAGGGTAACCAAGTCCCGCACTGGGCTCCCAGCTCTGTGGGAGCTCCCCTCTCATGGGCGCTCTCTCTCTCTCAAATAAATTAATAAAATCTTTAAAAAAAAAAAAAAAAAGATTTTATTTATTTATTTATTTGACAGACAGAGATCACAAGTAGGCAGAGAAGCAGGCAGAGAGAAGGGGGGAAGCAGGCTCCCTGCTGAGCAGAGAGCCCGATGCAGGGCTTGATCCCAGGACCCTGAGATCATGACCTGAGCTGAAAGCAGAGGCTTTAACCCACTGAGCCACCCAGGCACCCCAGCCCACATAATTCTTTATGATCAGTGGAAGTGCTGTGAGTTACAGGATCCTTAGCGGTATCTCTGGCCTCTCTAGCCACTAGATGCTAGTAGTTAACACCCTCCCCCTTCCTGACCCCACTCCCACCCCCAGATTTAGTTCTGACAACCAAAAAGGTCTCCAGACATGGCCAAATGCCTTTTGGAGGGAGCAGAAAGTTCCAGGTTGAGAATCAGAGCAAAACCACCTAAAAAGTTGCTGCATTAGCCATGTCAAAGGCCCCCTGCTATATCCAAGCAGCTGGCCCTGCACACCTAGTTAAGAAATACTCCTCACCAAGTTTCAGATATTATCCAACAATAAAGATAATAATGTAAGGAAGTAATCTAGGGATAGTGAACCAGCCAAACTTCTTATGACACACGGTTCTTCAACTACAGTAGAAACCAAGGCTTCCGGGCTCAGTACTAATTTAGTTTGTTTTGTTTTGTTTTTTTAACAGATTAACCAGTAATGATGACCAACTGCTCAGAAGACAAGAGATTACAACCCCTAAACTCAAACTGTTATTTATTTTTTTTTAAGATTTTATTTATTTGAGAGAGAGAGAAAGCGAGAGACAGAGCAGGAGCAGAGGGGGAGGGGCAGAAGGAGAGGGAGAAGCAGAGTCCCCACTGAGCAGGGAGCCTGATGTGGGGCTCCATCCCAGGACTGAGCCCAAGGCAGACCCTTCACTGACTGAGCCACCCAGGTGGCCTCAGATTGTTATTTTCAAGAAATACAGGGGTTTTTTTAAGATTTTTATTTATTTATTTGACAGACAGAGATCACAAGTAGGCAGAGAGGCAAGCAGAGAAAGAGGAACAGAAGCAGGCTCCCCACTGAGCAGAGAGCCAGATGCAGGCCTCCATCCCAAGACCCTGGGATCATGACCTGAGTGGAGGGCAGAGGCTTTAATCCACTGAGCCAAAGAAATACAGTTTTAAAGTAAACATAAGATACCACCTTCTGACCTATATAACTAGCAAAAATTAACAGGACTGAGAACTTTCAGAGACTGCAAGGAAGCAGGTATTCTCAGATACCCTTGCTAGGAATGTAAATTGTTACTTGTGAAGCAATTTGGTAGCATCTACCGAACTTTTAATTTTTTACTCAGAATTCCACTTGCAGGAATCTACCCTACAGATATACCCACCCATGCACAAGGAGAGATAGGTATTAAACAGTTCCCACGGCACATTTGTAACAGCAATATACTGGAAATTCTTCAAATGTTATTAACAAAGAAATGGTTTTAAGTAAGTTACTGTATATTCCCACCTTGAAAGACTGTATAGTTATTAGAAAGGCAACAGTAGACCAAAAAACGTAAGAAATAAATACTCAAAGATACACAGTCAGAGTATGGTCCCATTTTTGTTTAAAAAAAAATGTATAACATGTAGATAGAGATAGAGAAAAAAGTCTAAAGGAATATATGTCAATTTATTTTCATTATTTCGACAAGTATGTGGGGTTTTTTTAAGCAATTAATATTTTTCAAGACATGGATTTAGAATTAGACTTAGGCTATCTTCATTTCTCAAATTGAAGGCTTAAAAGCTTTCTTTCATAAATGTCACTTTTTCTAGAAATCCAGATTTGTGGATGTTTCTACACCACACATTCGGATGTACTGGTGTTTACCACTTGTCCACAATATTACACTGACACCAGTGAGCCGTCAAATGAGTTACATAAAAATGCTTAATTCAATTTGCCAAAAAACTTCAAAGAAGTAGGAAACCTGACCTAGTTGGCCTCTGGAACCATAACCAATCAACCACTAAGAATATATCCAGAGAGAAGTAGCTTAAGCTATAGAATTTTTTTTTTAAGGATTTTATTTATTCATTTGAAAGAGCACAATGGCGGTGGGGCAGGCAGCGGGGAGACACATGGAAAGAGAGCAGCAGACTTCCTGTTGAGCTGGGAGCCTGACGTGGAACTTGATCCCTCGACCTGGAGATCATGACCTGAGCCAAAGGCAGACACCCAAGCATCTGAGCCACCCAGGCACCCCACTAGAATGTTTACCTTTAATAAATGTTTAATATATGCTTATTATTAAACTTAGCAGAACTTTGAAATAATGAAATGTGAAATAATGAAATGAAATAATGAAAGAATATACAGTCAAATGTAAACGATTCTAATTTTCCTTTTCAATTAATTGATCAAAATGATCAAAACTTATTGATGTGGCTTTTCCCCTCCTACTTAAATCTTGCATGAATAACCAAAGAAGTCAAACATCTGAAAGACTGACAGACCTGATACTTAATAAAAATTAAAACCTCAGGGCACCTGAGTGGCTCAGTGGGTTAATAAAGCCTCTGCCTTCGGCTCAGGTCATGATCCCAAAGTCCTGGGATGGAGCCCCACATCAGGCTCTCTGCTCATCAGGGAGCCTGCTTCCCTCTCTCTCTCTCTACCTGCCTCTCTGCCTACTTGTGATCTCTGTCAAATAAATAAATAAAATATTTTTTTAAAAAAATTAAAATCTCAATTCTAGATTTGGAGTAACAATTTTGTCTGGGTGCACAATGAAAAAAGCAATTTTCTAAGAAATTTTTCTGGTTCTTAAATAAATGAGCAGACATACTTCAAAACAAAATGTCAGACACACACCATAATAGCTGTGGCCTTTAAACCACCCCAGCACCCCTCCCCCTGCCCACAGCTCTAGCCTGTTGAACTGCTTTTAAACCGAACACTCTAAATTACTAAAAATAAACCATATCTATTTCCTCCTGCTTCAGTTTTCCCATTTTTCCATGACATTTTAACCGTTATAAAGGCAGTTATCACAAGTACACAATATCCATGATACCATTTCTAAACATTTTATATAGGGATGCATAAATGTGAATGTGATAGTATTTCCTTTCCTTTAAAGAAACAATACAACCAAAGAACCTTAAAGGTCTTTATTCAATTAGAATCCTGGATCTGAAGCCTGGCTCCATGGGATTTCATAAAACTTGGCTCCACATCAAAAAGCCACAATCCTTCACTTGAGAAGCACCACCTCTGACTAAACCACAACCCATGCCTTACCAAACTGCCCAACTCTATACAGAGGAAGGAACTGGGTATAAATACACGCGCCTGCTCCAAGTTTACCCACAAAGCTAAAAGGTGACTCAATGGTCACTGCAAGCTATCACAGAACACGACTCCATTCCTGGCCAGAAGCACACTCGTGCTAGCGGCATCACCTGGTATCACACCTCTACTGTTTGGTGTTTCTTTTGTAACAAATAGCAATAAAGCTCATTTTCTTATTCACAGGAGAAGATAATATATTGGGGAACTTTTGGCAATAACTGAATTCAGTCTCTGTAGCTTAGCTTGAGGGTTTTTGGGGGGGGGGGCTGCTGTGACATTTTGCCTTGAGACCCAATGCCCTAAATTCATGAAAGAGGCAAATAAAATGGTTTTTAGTAAGTGAAAAGGCAAAGATTGCTTAAATTCCTTAGGTTTTACTCAAAATAGAAAGCACTTAACATAGCTAAACAAAAGTATAATATCAGGTCCCCCCCCCCCCCCGCCTTACCATTTCACTACCTTCTTGACATGGCTGTAGAAAAGAACGTTTCTAGGCTTCATATATATGAACCTTTGGAGGGTTTTTAAGTGTTCTTGGATCACATGCTAGTAGTAACTGTTATCATTGATACCATTAGTAAATGTGTCTAAATAAATCTATACTTTATTAACTACGAGCATCTATATACATTTGAGAAACACTAGCATATTTATACCCACGGTGCATTATTTATCTATTCTGCAGCTTACATTAGTATGGTTAACTAAACACCTTACAATAACTTCATATACCTCTCCAGTTTTCAGAGCCCATAGCTGTAAACCACTGCCAAAGAATAGGAAACCAAAAACCATCTAGTTAACACACAGAATGGCTCTTTAAAGTAAGTATTTGGAATCTTAAGTGAAAATTTATTGTGTCAGGTGCCAGTGTTTCTTCCCCTATAAACTACAATACTAAATTTAAAATCAAAATTTGTCACAAAACCCAGTTATATATAAACATTCACTTCATAGGCAATTTTTAAGAAGTGCAATTATTCGTTAAAAAGGCCTAAAGACACACTAGAACAAAGGACATGCCAGCTTCCATTTCCCGCACAGAAGGAAGGCTGATTTTGGTCTTTAGCTTAGCCAGAGAATCTGTAACTAAAATCTTAGTAAGATTCTGAAGGCGTCACAGGTCAGAGCTGCCTTCAAGAGATGAATACACACGGCAGAAATACAAAAATTCAAACAGTAAAATAGGTACCTCACTGTGAAACCAGAAGGGCCATGGAAGTAATGAAAGAATAGGAAAAAGAGCAGCAAAAATACAAATTTAGATTTCTCTCTTCCATATCCTTCCCTTACTAATGCACAGAGAATCAACTGGTGTTTGGTAGCATCTTGTTTGTTGTTATAAGAAATAAACCAAACAATTTTCACTCTGGAAAAGTCCTCAAAAGACCATCTATCCGTTCTAGTCCCACCGTCTCATTTTATAGGAGGAGGAGGCGGTTGCCCAAAGAATCCGAGTGGCGGGCTCCCAGTCGTTCAGTTGACCAGGAGAAAATCCAGGTCCTGAACTTCCGGTTTCCAGCCCAGCATCTCCAGCGCCTTACCTGGTATTTCGTACTGCCTCTCCTATGTCCTCATCTAGATGCAATTCTCATTTCTGTTGAAAATTATTTTGACAGTCATAACTATTTTAAACAGACATTTCTCCTGCTTCATTTTACTATCCTGAAGATCATTTAAATAGATCCTAAGAGTTTTCCCATCTATGGAGGTGGTGGTGGTGGATATATTTTGGGTACTATGAATTTTTCTAACAGGAATATAAGATCTTGGAAGTCTATGAGAAATAAATGTGTTTTAAAAAATCAGTTTCAAATGCAACTTTTCAAGACAGAAACTTACTTTAACGAAAGTACAACTCGGTTTTCAGAAGCCAATGCCCTAGATTTACTTTTACTTTAAATCAGATGGGTGTACCATCTCTCACTCAAATACATACACCAAGGTGCCAAATGAGATGCACAATTAGACTGCCAAATCCTGCAGTTTTTTTCACCAAATAAAGTCTTCACAACAGGAAAAGTTTATAATGACTAAACTCTAAACTCAGAATTTAGGACACAATACTAAAACTGACCTAAATAATTTTTATATACTTATAAGGCTGGCCATGAACAATGCAGAAATAATAAATACGAATATGGAAAACTACAAAATAAATTAATTAAAAATACGATCTTAGCCTAATAACAACAGCTAAGATTTTCAGAGTACTTATTAGGGAAAGACACAGCTTTAAGTGCTTTCCATATGATAACTTAATTCTTACAACCACCCCATGCAGACACTATTATTATCCCCCACTTTACAATCTAGGAAACTAAGAAAGAAACAAATTACATGACAAGTGCACCACCTGAGAGCCGGGATTTAAACCCAGATAGTGGAGCTCCACATAGAAAATGCTAACAAGATATAAAGATGATGGAAATTTTATAAGAATATCCAGAACAGGCAAACCCAGAGAGTCAGGGAGTAGATTAGTGGTTGCCTGAGGTGGGGGGAATCCGGGCAAGGGGCAGAGAGAGAAATGGGCAGTGACTATTAATGAGTATGGGGTTTCTTTTCAAGGTGATATAGTTATGGTTACACAAATCTATGAATATATACTAGAAACTAACGAGTTGTACATTTTAAATGGGTAAACTGCATGGCATATGAATTCTATCTCAATAAAGTTGTTTTAAAAAAAAAAAGAGGGTGGTGAGATATATTCAAAACTGAACATACTCCACAGGAAAAAAAAATGGAGATGACAGTTATATAACTTGCTAGTATTACGGGAAGTAGTTTGAATTTTCTATTTTTGTAACTTTAAATCTAAAATTAATTTTTTTAAGTTTCAGGGTTTCTTTTTACTGGAACCATCAACACAGCAAGAAGTAGAGGGCACCAGATTTGGAGGCAGGAAGTACTGGTCCTACCACCCATAACTTTCATTTTAAAATTAAGTAAATAATGAGATTGATAATACTCATCTTCCTCACTCCCTCACTTACCAAGAGGACCAAATGAAACATGATTCAATGAAAATGCTTCTAAATTAATCAAATGCCATCTATAGGAAGGATAAATGTTACCATGTTGAGAGTTTAGAAAATCAAAATTACCACAGAAGATTATCAGAAAGTTATCCAAAGAAGGCACATGAAAGCTCAAGAAATATAGCAGCAGTAATAAAAATTAACAGTTAATTCTCAGCACTCATGCCACAATGTTGGGAACACTACTCATCTGTTAGGACACTTCATTTTCACAACAAGCCTCTAAGATAAACACTATCATTATTTAGCCCCATTTGAGAGAAGCAGCTACTGAGGCACTTGCCAAAGGGCACACACTTAACAAGTGGCTGCTGAACCACAATATGAACTTAAGCACACTGGCCCCAGAATCCATGATCTAATCCAGCATGGACACTGTTCCTAAAATGAAAATGATTAACATTTGAAAGCTATTCATTCATCACATATACATTCATTTGACTCATTCATCTGGACTCCTACACCAGACAAGTAAGATATAGCTGGGACCCTCAGGGCACTTACCCTGCAGTAGGGAAACCAGGCAAACACATCCCAAATGCCAAGTGCTCTAAGAATGTTGGGGATGTTGTGAGAGTACAGAGTGGGAGCATCCCCATGAGGCCAGAAGTCACAGGCCTCCTGCAGGTGGTATCTGAGCTACACCTTGTCAAATGGAGAAGAATCCAAGAAGAAAAGGAGGAGGAAGAAGAGAGCCAGAATAACAGAAGGAATGACCAATGAAGCAAGGACTAGAAGAGGGAGGATAAATCCAGAGCAAAGATGGAAAAATGAATTTCTGAACAGCAGAAAGAACACCTTCTCCACTGAAATAAGATGGAAAACATTTGGGTGCATACAAGAGGAGAGACAGGACAGAAAGTTCAGGAAGCTCAGGTCAATTTATGTCTGATGGTCATCACAAGGGAGTATGTTCATGGTGGGGTGTGGAGAAGAAGTGGGGAACGGAACAGGATAAGACTAGAGACTTAGAGAGAAAGTGGTTATCTCATTTATTCACCAAATTAATCTTTTGAGTTTGGGTTTATTTCCATTTTACGGATGAGCTAACTATGACTCAAAGCGGTTAATTCTTGCTAAAGGTCACACACAAGTAGAAAACAGCAAATCTGAAAAGCTTGTTATCTTCCACTATACCGTACGTCTTCTATGAAAACAAGATATCTTTTTATTGGCACAAGCCAGCAGTAATTTGGATTCTTTCTGCCTAAAAGCTGTAAAGGATGAAAAGGGAATTGGAGAAACATACACATTGTGTCATAAATCATCATTCTTCAAAACACAGAGAAGCTGAACATGAACACTCTCCCTCCTCAAACTATAAGCAAATATGTTCTGACTCAGTGTTCACCACACACACACATACACACAAAATCAGTGGTTCCCCAAATCAAACAGGTACATAGTTTACTGAAGCAGAAGCACATGCCATCTAATACTCTGATAGCGCTGCTTTGTATTCTTTTTATTTCAGGCGTGTGGTTCAACAGCGCTGATCTAAGCAGGAAATGTTCTACCACGCAGACAAGGCAACCACTCAATTTGACTTGATAAAAAGGCAAATTAATATAAATTATTCACAGTGATGACTTGTCAAACTTTTACTGGGTCAGTTATAATACACAGATAGGAAAGAACTAAGCCCTTCCAAAAAAATTCTTTGGATTAGCTTACGTGTGCGTGCGCACGTGCTCTCTCTCTTGTGCTCTCTCACTCTCTCTCTCAAATAAATAAATAATCTTTTTTTTTAATTACTTATCACAAACTTAGAAATTATAAAGTGGAGCCCTGGTGGAAAAAGAACTCTAAAAATTAAAGAAGCCTATTCATTAAAGACTGTGGCTAATCTTAAATCATTTCTGTTAGTACAGTTCCTTTCTAAATAAAAGAAAAATAGTACCACCATATTTATCTGTTATATGAAATTTTTTTTTTAAAGATTTATTTATTTATTTATTTATTTGACAGAGATACAAGTAGGCAGAGACGCAGGCAGAGAGAGTGAGAGGGAAGCAGGCTCCCTGCCAAGCAGAGAGCCCGATGCGGGACTCGATCCCAGGACCCTGAGATCAGTTGACTATAGTTACTGTGTGCTATGGAGAATATGAAAACCTAAGATTATTCCTATTTTGAGGCAATTAAAATCTCACTGAGAGAAATGGACTATTTTTACACTAAAAGACAGAGGGTCAGCACATAATATCATGCAGTATACAACCTGAAAAGCTGTAGATGGGAGCCCTGAAAGATTACTAAGTAAGGCATGCACAAAAAAAAGAATGGTGCAATGAGCAAGACAGACCATAAATCAACAATATTCACAAGAGCCAGAAAAGGAAAGATTATGAGTAAAACCAGCTCAATGAAAATAAGATAGTATCACAAATGTGAAGATAAACAACAAATGACCCTTGTCCAGAATTAAGGAGGTAAGAGGAACAAGTGAGACTTGCAAATTGTAAACTAACAAATGCTGCAGATCAGCTCCAACCAGTACTTATCATGGGAGTTAAAATTTCTGTAAGAGCTCCTGATGTCTAGATGTTGGGAATTTTTTTAATTCTATTTATCGTATTTATTATAATAATTATTATTATTATTATATTTAAAGATGGAGACGCAAAGGGAGAGTCTTTTTTTTTTAAAGATATTATTTACTTGAGAGAGAGAGAGCATCACCAGGAAGAGGATGAGGGAGAGGGAAAAGCAGGCTCCCCACTGAGTGAGGAGCCCAGCAGAGCTTGATTCCAGGACACTGAGATCATGACCGGAGCTAAAGTCAGATGCTCTACTGATTGAACCATCCAGTTACCCTGAGAAACGGGATCTTAAGCAGGCTCCATGCTCAACATGGGGAACACCCTGGGGCTCAATCTAATGACCCTGAAATCATGACCTGAGCTGAAATCAACATTCAGATGCTTAACCAACTGAGCCACCCAAGTGCCCCCAAATGTTGGCAAATTTTTGAAAACTACCATATATACAGAGGAGTTTGGAAGAAGGCTAGACTAGAAGGGTGGGCTAGACTAGAAGAGACAGCTTCTTGGGAAGCCCACCTCTGGAGTGAGACTGGAACCATCAACACAGCAAGAAGTAGCTGAGCTCTAAAGAGAGAAGGGGGCATGCAACTGTTGATCTTGAGATTATGAGTTCAAGCCCCACAACAGGTACAGAGATTACTTAAAAGAAAATCTTAAAAAAAAAAAAAAAAAAAGGGGGCACCTGGGAGGCTCAGTTGGTTAAGCATCCAATTCCTGATTTCAGCCCAGGTCATGATCTCAGGGTCACGAGACCAAGCCCCACACTGGGCTCCGTATTGGGCGTGGAGCCTGCTTAAGATTCTCTCTCCCTCTGTTCCACACCCAGCTCTCATACATATGCTTCCTCAAAAAAAAAAAAAAAAAAAAAAAAAAAAAAAAGAGACAGGCCGATGAAGAAGGTGGGGAATGGGGCGGCAGGCAGGCCTATGTGGAGGAAGTACTAAGCAAAGAGGTTAGAAAGAAACATTGCGAAGCTTCCAAATCATTGTCCAGTCTGTGGCCTGCAGCCTCCATGCCATCTGGCCGGCAAGTCCCCAGACAAGATCTACTGATCAGAACCATTGGGATACCTGGGGAGAACTGACAATGGGAACCAACCCCTCTGATTCTTATGCACTCTGAAGTCTGAAAACTGTTCCCCAGCAAGAAATTTACATAATGAAAGCAGCAAGAGCAACCACCAGTACATTTAAGTCACATTTTAAATACTGCAAGGAAGACAGTTGTTTTAAAAGATGTTGTTTTAATACTCCCTACTCTTCTCCTTCCCCCAAGTCACGTTAATGTATTATGTATTTTAATGTTTCACATCTTATAATCATAGTCTGACTCCTCTTAGGTAAAATGAACTATGAGAATTGTATGAGGGCTTTGAAAGCCTTTATTAAAGGTTCAAAAGGCAGAATGTGAAGAAACCACTTGGAAAAAACTCCAATCAACTGAAACAAACAAAATTCTGCTTTACTAGGAAGGGCACAGCCCTGGTTTCAAACGCAAAGCAAAACAAAACAGAAAACCTCTTTGAAGTTCTGACTGAGCATGCAGTACCACAATCACACGACAGTGTCCTGAGTCCAAAACTGGAAAACGTTAAGTCCATTATTCGGAAATGAAGAGGGAATATGAGAAGTTCTAAATAACTCTCCCAGCTCCTTCCAAAAGAAAAAAAAAAAAAAATCAGCCACACTACCACCTTCCTCGTGTAACCACTTATAGGACCTGCACACACTGCATAGATTATAAACTCCAAAGTTCTGATTTCACCAAATAGGCCTCATGTTTTCTTGACAACAGAGGTTTTTCTTGGCAATCAAACAAACCCCATCCAAGAAGTCAATCAAGTAATTCTTGAGAACTCTTTATGTGGCGTATTAAGATGATCAGGGGAATGAGATATAAAAACATAGCTGACAGTCTGACTGGGGAAAGAAAACCAACACCCACGAATAGCAACAACCTTTAAAATGCAAGAGCCTTGCCCATCTTCTTCACATTTTAACCCCCAGGGTACAGCATAAAATATGTGCTCATTAAACACTTACATAAATGCCGGCATAATCACCTTTGTCACTCCAGCATTCACCAGGTTCCCAGTACAATATCTGCCGAATGAATGAATAAGATAGTGCAGGACACATGAATATGTCTTGCACAACTTCAGTTAAGAAAACAGAAATCACTGAGGACTAAAATAATCAAGAAATATTTCACAGGGGGGCTCCTGGGTGGCTCAGTGGGTTAAAGCCTCAGGTCATGATCCCAGGGTCCTGGGATCGAGCCCCGCATCGGGCTCTCTGCTCGGCAGGGAGCCTGCTTCTTCCTCTCTCTGCCTGCCTCTCTGCCTGCTTGTGATCTCTGTCTGTCAAATAAATAAATAAAATCTTAAAAAAAAAAATATTTCATAGGGAAGACAAAGTCATGAGCCACGACATCGTAGAGCTGAAAGAAATCTTACGGCATCAGTAGGATCATGTAATCTGGTAACTCCCAAGGACCTTTGCAAAGATGCCAAAAGCAGCTTAGCACCTCTAAGGTTAAGAAGATAATTAAACTTGGTAGTAGCTACTTTAAAACTGAGGAAATCCACACAGACAGTGGTATGACGAAACAGTAATAGCAACCTCCTCACACACTCAACCCTTCACCATGCATTCTGTTCTCCCCGCTCCGTCCCCACACTCAAACATCAGGCAAGGGAGGCAGTGTTCATGGAGCCAACCTATCCAGTCTCTGTCACTAGAGAATATATTTTTCTGAGGATTTAACTCCCCACATCCTTCTGCGTATACTCTACAATCTTATCTAAACTGGTTCATGAAAACTGAGAACCAGTAATCTAGCCCAGATGCATCCTCTCTTTCACTTTAAAGAGCTCCCCAAAGAAGCTCATCCATTCACAGGCAATATTTACTGAAGTCCTTCTACCATCCTATGACACCTGGCAGCAGCTCAGCTTGTAACATAGCACCTGCTGCACACAGCTTGGACATAGCACCTGTCTCCCAAGGTATCACTGGGTGGGGGAAAAAGATATTACAAATAAATTACAAAACAGGGTAGGAGTATTATAACATGTATGAGAAAGTACACATTGTAGGAATCCAAGAGAGGAAATGACAACTTTGTAACAAAAAGCCCAGCAAGGCTATCAAGAAAAGGTAGTGTTTCTTTCAATTATTTAACAAATATTTACTGTGCACATACTATCTGCCAGGCACTGCATGGATACATCAATGAACATGTGCCCTAGATTCTGAAAGACGAAGTGGGAAGCTTACTAAATAAAGAGGAGTAGGGGGTGGGGAAGGCATCCTTAGTCAAGAAAAAGCACTTGCAGAGCCATGAACCACGAAAAGGGTATGAGAGATTTAGATGTATGGGAGATACTTAGCTCCTCCAGAGAAGACATGCTACAGAAACAGAGTAGGCCAGCTTGTGGGAAAGCTTTAAATGCCAAACAGAAGTGTTTAGATTTTATCTGTTATGGACAACAAGAAACCAATGAATATTTAGGAAGAGGGAAGCGATATAATCAGCTTGGATCTTCTAGGAAAAGGTCACTTTTGTGGAGGACAGACTAGTGTAGGCAAGGCAGTTACCTGCCCACTGTCAAGCAGCTCATTAGTGGCAAAATGGACTAAAACCCAGGTGCTCTGATTCCCAGCCCAACATTCTACAGAATAGCTAGGTATTAAAAAACAGTAATAAAAGCACAAGCAATAGAAGAAAAAATAAATAAACAGGACTTCATCAAGATCAAAAACGTTTCTGCTTCTAAGGACACCATGGAGAAAGTAAAAAGACAAAGCACTGAATGGGAGAAAATACTTATAAATCATATATCTGATAAGGGACTTGTACCTAGAATATAAAAAGAATTCTTACAACTTGGTAACAAAAAAGCAAACCAAAAATGGGCAAACAATTTCAACAGACTTTTCTCCCAAGAATACACACAAATGGCCAATAAACACAGGAAAAGATACTCAGCACTATGAGCCACAAGGGAAATGCAAATCACACCCAACGGGATGGCTATAATCAAAAAGACAAAAAATAACAAGTGTTGGCAAGGATATGGAGAAACTGGATCTCTTCTATTGCTGGTGAGAATGCAAAGTAGTTTAGCCACTTTGGAAAAAAAAACAGCTAGGCAGTTCCTCAAAAAGTTAAACATATCGTTACTATATGACCCAGCAATTCCACTCCTCAAGTGTTACCCAAAAAAACTGAGAACATGTCCACGCAAAAACAAAGTAGCATTATGCATAATGGCCAAAAAGTAGAAACAACCCGAATGTTCATCAACTGATGAATGGATAAGCAAGCTGTGGTACAAAGCAAGCAATATTACTTGACCATGAAAAGGACGAAGAACTGACACATGCTACACCATAGATGAAACTGGAAAACAACACACTAAGTGAAAGAAGTCAGTCACAAAGGGTCACTTATTATAGGATTCCACTTATAGGAGATATCCAGAATAGGCAAATCTGCACACAGAAAGTAGATTACGGATGCCCAGGGCTAGGAGTGACATGAGTGGAGGTAGAGAATGAGAAAAACCAATAATGGGTAGTTTCTTTTAGGAGGAACAAAAATGTTCTAAAATTAGACAGCAGTAATGGTTGCACAATGCTGTGAATGTACCGAACACTTTAAATGGGAGAATGGCATGGTATGCAAAATACAGCTTAATGAAACTGTTCCAACAAAAAGCAGTAAGAAAGAAGTTGGGTATTTCAGGCCATGGGAAGAGAGAACGTAAGATGGGGAAGCTGTGAGCACTAAAGGACTGTTAATGGCGCTTTCACAGACTCCCAAGATGCCTTGCAGAAAGAAAGGATTTGGGGTCGACAAGGCCTGGGAGAAGAGTAATGAGGGGCACCTTCTGCCTGTCTGCCAGCTATGAGTGGAAGCACCTTCTAAAGCCCTTCAGTCCTGGCAGTCCAAATACCCCACTGGCTAATTACCTTGCTCCTGGATTAATCGCGGGACAGAAGTCCAAGCACCTTCCAGAAGCCAAGGGGTAACCATGGAGCCATTAAGTTTATTAAAAACAGCCAGTTTTTAGAATGAAAAGAAACTAGGGGATCCTGGGTGGCTCAATGGGTTCAGCCTCTGCCTTCGGCTCAGGTCATGATCTCAGGGTCCTGGGATCGAGCCCCACATCGGGCTCTCTGCTCCGCAGGGAGCCTGTTTCACCCTCTCTCTCTGCCTGCCTCTCCACCTACTTGTGATCTCTCTCTGTCAAATAAATAAAAATCTTAAAAAAAAAAAAAGAATGAAAAGAAGCTAATAAATTATGAAACACGAAAATCTCTGAATTTTTAAAGTAAAAAAATAAGTTTCAAAGAATTGCAGGATTTTAGCAATTCTCTTATTCCTAGGGACACCCAAGTAGATAAATTTGAGCCTCATCCTAGGGATCTTGTCAGACACCAACAGAAGAACCTTATTCTTCCAGAGATTCGGCTGTATCATTTTGCAGAGGGCAGCTTGAGTCGTTCCTAACTGCCTCTGGAATCAAATATAATTGCCAGACTGAAGCCTGCAAGCCCTCACTCCACCCTCCCACCCCTGTCCCTGTCCCCAACACACTCCTACATATTAGTGTCCTCTTCCTGCTCTGGTAGCTCTCTGCCCTCACTACCAGGTATGTACTTTTCCCTCTTCACACACCTCACACTCCTCTCTCTGGAACCACCGTGCACACGTGAAAGGCCCGGCCCATTCCTCACCAAACCACCCTATTCACTACCCACCCTAGCTACAGTTCTTATGAATGCTATGGCAACCCCTTCCCTCTGCCTGTCACCCTTCATCCTGCTCCTCTCACAAACTGCATGTATACAATATTTTCATAGGGGCCAAAACACCACACAAGACTGTGCCCTGGTGCCAATGTAAGCCCTGCTGGTACGAACATTCTTCCAGATTCTTAAGAATGCACGCCTTCTCCTACATACTAGCTAACATTTCCTGAGCATTTACTATGTGCTTCTTCTAATACTAAGCCTCTGACACACATAACTTTATTCCTTACAACCAATCTAAGACACAGGCTCTACCAGCATCCCCCCACCCTTTTTTTTTTTTAATTAAGTAAGCTCCACACCCAACAGGGGACTTGAACTCAACCCTGAGACCAAGAGTCACATGTTCCATGCACTGAGCTAGCAAAGCACCCCCAGGACCCCCGTTTCTATCACAAAGGAAGGTGAGATATTAAATAAGTTATTTAAGACCACCCAAATAGTAAATGGCAAAAACCAGACTAAAACCCTAGGCTGACTGCTTCCAAAGAGCAGGTTCTTAACTCTGGTCCTTCCCGTCATATGAAGCCAGAGTCCAGAATGGTCCCACAATCCCTGCTATCACTTATTAGAGTTCTCTTTCCACTAAATTCTTTGAAACCCCATCATTTTGTCTCCCAGCTTTCTAACTCAACCAGCATTGGATCAACAAAAACAAACACATACCCACCCATTTTCTAGGATGGGAGAAGATGACAACCTGGACAGCCAGAGGACGAGAGCTGAGGCAGTGAAACCTCAGGTCTCAGCTCCTCCATGCTCCCATTTTAAATGCAAAGAATGTGATTCTAAACAAGCAGCAGTCCGCACCTGCACATTTTTAGGTCCTTACCAAATAGGAAAATGTAATATAACAACCAGTATCATTTTCAAATCAAAGCTTTCAAGAAATTAATGATTCCTTACATTCTTTGGATTAGGCCTTGAATTCTGAGTCAAATAACCCTTTCCTAGACTTTGCTGCTCAAAACTCTTAGCTTATTCTGTATGCCTGTTGTGAACTGTAAACATTTCCATTACTGTTGCTTTCATGGCTCATTATGTCCCAGTTATATATTAGTCTATCATGTGCACCATAATTTAAAAATCATATAATTGTCTTTCTTTTAAAATAATCTGTGATTCAGAGGTTTCATTAAGCTAGACTGTGCTTCCTCCTACTCATTTCCGTCCCATCTCATTCTTCCAAATCAGAGGTTTGACTGTTACAAACATATACCTGCAAATGGTAAACTCCTGTGGACAAACAGAACTCAGGTACAAAGCCCTGAGAAGCAGCTATAGGAAAGCCATTGGAGAGACAAATTACACTTGAAGCACAGCAACTTCTCGCCTGGGTTAGTCAAAGCTCAGAGGAAGTCTGGCCCAGTGGGGCCTGAGCAATTTGTCATACAGGTCTGAGTGAAAGAGGCTTGGGGGATGGAAGGAATTTCAACAGTACCTAAAGATGGTATTAAAACCACAAGTACCTGAGCCTCCATGCCTAGTCTGAAGGGCTTGCCATGTGCCACCCTCTGCAAAAAAACCTACATGTGTCTATCTGTGCATTTACATAAACCATCAGCATGTTAACAGAATGACTATATTCCTAATCCATGAAGATAGGGATTTATAAAGGAAAATGATCCTCAAATCAAATTAAAACTGCCTTAAATTTTTTAAAGGCAAAAAGGATGAACACTCCATTAATTATGACCACACCAGTCCAGGTAAACATCAGGCAAGGGGAAAACAGGATGCCTCCAGCCCAGGATTGCTGGAACACAGGCCTCACCAGCTCTGGAGAAAGGAAGAGCCACCACGAAGACCAGATGAGAAATATCACTTTACAGGCATTCCACGGAGACTCATAGAGCATAAACCCTGCAGCAGGCCCTGTTGTGGGCAGTGGGAATGACACTGTTGCTGCCTCTCATGGAAGAGACAGAAAATAAACAAATGTCATGTGGTAGGTGTCATGGAGTACAGTAGTAAAGCAAGCCAGAAACTGGTCGGAAAGAATGTTATTTTATGTAGGGATACCGGGACGCCTGGGTGGCTCAGTTGGTTAAGCATGAGTCTTCGGGTCAGGTCATGATCCCAGGGTCTGGGATCGAGCCCTGCGTCAGGGTCCTTGCTCAGCAGGGAGCCTACTTCTCCCTCTGCCTGCCACTCCCTTTGCTTGTACTCGCACTCTCTCTCTGGCAAATAAATAAAATCTATAAATAAATAAATAAATAAATAAATAATGCAGGGATAACAATGAAGGCCTTTCTGAGAAGGGGACTTACAAAGAGCCCTAAAGGAAGTGAAGGAAGCAGCCACTGAGCAACTGGCAGAGGAAAGGCTGATGCAAAGCCCTGAGGCAGGAGCGTGTTTGGTGCCTGTGACTAACAGCACGGAGGAGAGGATTAGTGAGGCAGGGTGAGATGAGGTCAAAGAAAGGGCCACATCAGGTAAAGGCTCGCAGCCCCAGTAGGAAATTTAAATTTTATTCTGAATGAAATGGGAAGCCAATGGAAGGTTCTGAACACACTCTGACTTCCCTTTTGAAAAGTTGGCTCTGGTTGCTGTGGAGAGCACAGAGGGGGAGGGCAGAAGCAAGGCACCTGTGAGGAGGCAGACACTGAGTGATCTGGACTTAGGGGCAGCACAGGAGGTAGCGAGAAGTAGTTAGAGGTCCAGATGTATTTCAAAACAGAGACAATACCCACTGAATCAAGATAGGAAGTCCTCAGAATATCTGTGGCAGGTTGCAAAACTGGCCACAGATTCTTCCCCTTGTGTCCATGCCACGGGAGTACACTTGGAGCCCCACCCACAAGAGATGGAGTCTGCCCCCACGGAAGTTCAGCTGGCTTCTAACCAACTTTGGCCAAAGCGATAACTGCAAACACAAATGCAAGGAGAGAACTGAAAAGTACTTAGCAGTTGTGCTTGTCCTTTCTTACTGCTCCAGAGAACCCCACAACCCACCACGTAAAGAACTGCAGGCTAAGCCTCTGGATGCTGAGACTCACACCCCAGACACCCCTGTAGCCACAACCGACCAACAGTCAGCCAACCATCAGATATGTGAATGGGACCATCAGCTGCCAGCTGACTGCAGGTGCATGAGTGAATCCAGCAGAGACCAAGACAATCACACAGCTGAACCCAGTCTAAACTGCCAAACCACAGGAGGATGAGCTAAATAAATGGCTATTGTTTTAAGCCACCAAGTTCTGGAGTAGTTTGTTAAGCAGCAAAAGCCAATTCAGTATCTTTTTAGCCCTCAAATCAAATGCAAGCCACTAAGCCCTCTTGGTTCCTCTGACGGCATTACCAAAATTAATTAATTAATTAATTAATTAATCAAATTCTAAAGTAAACTGATGCAGAATGGGCATAATGTTGATAAGCTGATTAGAAAAGGAGAGGGCACAAGTCACAAATTACTGTGGAACTCTAGCTCATTAAAGTGCGATGTATGACAGCCAAGAAGCAGCGTTCTTTGTGCAGTAAAATCACCAAGATAAGTATCTCAGAAAACGGTGAGAATAAGAGAGTTCACACCAACAGCATTTATCTTTTCAATGCCCCACACACCATTTCTGAAAATTGCTGAGTACTTTACCCTCCCACTGAACATCAAAAATAATGTTTTTCAAGGTTATCCAAATAGATGAGCAATTAAAGCTCTTTCCTTATAGAAAAAAAAAAAAAAACCCAGTAATATTAAAGAGATGACAAGCTGAACTTCTTTTGACTATTACAGACAAATGGGTAAATGGATGATGGGTAGATGGAAGATGGAAGGATAGGACAAACAAACATACACATCAAATAATACTTTGATTATTAATTACTTGAAATATAAGCATTTATGCTATACAAAAAGAACCCTGTATATATTTCTTCATGTTACCACTGCTTCAATAAGACCTTGATCTAATGATCACCAATGCTCAATGGCTCATTTTATTCCCAGTAGTTTGCTTACTTTTATTAGCTTGGGAAACAGACACATGACTACCCTTCTGTTTTTTAATTAAATTTCTTTAATGTCAAGGTAGAAAGTGAAACCCTCTATTTCTGTTCCCCAAAGATAATCACTGTTAAGAGTTTCTTTGCATCTCTTTCTGGAGTCTTTTTTTTTTTTTTAAGATTTTATTTATTTATTTGACAGAGAGAAATAGAGAGATCACAAGTAGGCAGAGAGACAGGCAAAGAGAGAGGGGGAAGCAGGCTCTCCGCTGGGCAGAGAGCCAGATGTGGGGCTCCATCCCAGGACACTGAGATCATGACCTGAGCTGAAGGCAGAGGCTTAACCCACTGAGCCACCCAGGTGCCCCTCTAGAGTCTTTTAAAAGCCGTATGTCTGACACTGCAACTTTTAAAACCAAAACATTTATAATTCTTTCAAGCCATCCCATAAATCAAGTAGACTCCTACCTACCTATACGTGTTTTCTATCAGAGCTTTTCAAACTTCATAAAAATCTAACAGTCATATTTATTATATATGATGAATGGACTGATTTCTGAAATACCCCATCTATTAACACCAAAAAGAACTCAACAGCAGTGAATAATCAACTCTCCCTCAAAAAGAAAGAAAAGAAAGAAAGAGAGAGAGAGAAACCTGAGTATTTAATGGGAGGGGGGGTGGCTTATCTTTTAGAACTGAAACAGAAACTGTTTGGATGGTTAACGAAAGCACTCGCCAGAGTCTATGGGCCTATGCTATATTTGACATGCGAGAATGAGGCTTCAGAAAGAAAGAAAATTCCTGGAGACAGATCTTGATTGCCTCCGTTTCCGAAGATAATGCTCAGCAAAGAAAGGCCTCCCAGGGTCATGACTGGCCTGTGCAGAATATACACTGCATATCCTTCAAGTACCAAGGACGAGGACAAGGACAAGGAAAGAGAGTCTTACCGAAATATGCACAGCAAAAGGAAGAGCCCAGAAAATGAGGTCTCTAGTAAAAGAAAATCTTCCCAAATACTGTACAGAGATTTTCAAAAATATGAGCCACTAAGTGTGCCTTTTGTGTTCCCTAAAAATTTAGCAAACCACATCAAATCCTTGGACCTCTTACTATGCTACTACTATTCACTAATGAAGGGATAGAGATGTGAATAACCTAAAATCCACTTCTTCCTGAGTATTAAAAAAAAAAGTACCAATTGTGGGGGGCAAGGGGAAAGGGAGCAGACTTCCTGCAACAGCAAACAGAAACTTTTCCTTTTTAATTATGTTTGCTGAAGGCTAGAATTAAAATAAGTTTTTTTTAAATTTCCTGAATACACATCAAACAAAAAAGTAAAGATAGACTGAGTGAAAAGTCCATCTAAGAAGAAAGAGAAACTACACAGAGGAACAGAGTAGTAACTGCTATGGCACTTATCTTTCATTAATCATGATGAGTGTCTGAGCTGACATAAATCCCTACAAAGCAAGGGGGGCCAGAGCGAAAGGACTGGACATCACACTCTCTCCCATAGCTTACATCCCCTCCACACAACCCACTCCCCACCTCCCAGAGGAGACACTCACAGTTAAAACTGATTTTCAAGTCCTGGGTTCCAGCCCAGGGGAAGGTTTTCTATGAGGTACCTCGAGGAGCGCACCAAAGTGCCAGGTTAGTGCCAGCACCAATTTTTGTGAACAAGCAAGTCTCTGGTTTAAACCCGATATGTGACAGGAAACCAAGCTGCTTTTATTGTCACGTCTGCACTAAAATTCACTAGGTGTTTGTACACTAATTCTGCTCTCCAAAGCTGATCAAATAAATACTGCCCAATAAAGACCTCACTATATTTTGCTATCTGAATAATCACCACACTCATTCAGTCAGTGAGTAAACACTCATTCCATGTCTCCTTCACTCCAGACTCGGCCAGCTCTCAATCAGTTCTGAAGAGACTGAGGATAAAACCAGAAACAAAACTTAGGCCCAGAGCCTTTCAAAGTTCTTGGCGACCTTTGATAACCATGGGCCTTTCAGAAACTGTGCTCCGTCCAAAGCAACACCTTTTCGGCTAAGCAGTACAGGCCACAATCATAAACCTTTGTCTTTAAAACTATGTTCAGTTTATTACCCAAAACTCTCATTTAAAAATATATATATTCTTTCAAAAAGTATTTAGCACACAAATGAGAAAAGAGAAAGGAATGAGTAAGAAGTTATATTATGAGTCAGCACTACTTCATATCCATGAAGAGTTCCCTTTCTACCTGAAAGGATGGTTGCACTCAGCAGGTACCCACTGAGCAGCAAAGATGTGAGGAGGGCACTGTCTTGGACAATGGAAATACAAATATGAGTAGACATGGTCTCCGACTTCAAGGACAGAAATCATTATAATAACTATCAATTTCCCATTGTCTGCCACATCTGTACTGGTCTAGGCATTTCACATACACCATCTCTCAAACTAATGCTGCAAGGCAGATGCTATTATCACCACTTTACAGATGAGCAAAGTTAGGCTCTAAAGTCACCCAGCTTGCAAGGAACACTGACTGGAATTCTAAGACTGGCTGGCTGGCTGACAAACCTATTCTCTTCCGATGACTTTACCTTGCTGGACAGGCAACATCTTTGAATCGTAATCATCAGTTTCCCTAGCTTCCCATGCTACTTCTATATTTCTGAACTGCTCACAGCTGTACATAGTCCTAAGCAAACCTACCTGCAAAACAACTAAAGGAAGGGAAAATACAGTAGTCCCCACTTATCCATGGTCTCCCTTTCTGCAGTTACCCACAGACAACCTTGGTCCAGAAAAAGATGATCCTCCTTCTGACTTACCATCAGAAAATCTATAGTAGCCTAACTCTAGGTCACCTCACTCCATCTCATTACATAGGCATTTTATCATCTCACATTGTTACAGCAAGGGGGAGTACAGAACAAAGATATTTTGAGAGACAGACCATAGCCATATAACTTTCATTACAATATGTTGTTTTAACTGTCATTGTTGTTAATCTCTTACCATGCCTAATTTATGAATTAAACTTTATCACAGGTAGATAGCTATAGGAAAAACCATATTATATGGAGGGTTAGGCACTTTCTGCATTTCAGGCAACCACTGAGGGTTCTGAAACATAACGCCCACAGATAAGGGAGCTATTACACAGAAAGAAGAAAAAACAAATGTCAAAAATTTATTTTTTAAAATATGTTAAGTAGATGGAAGGAGAGGAGCACCTGCGTGGCTCTGTTGGTTGAGCATCTATCTGGCTCTTGGTTTCAGCTCAGGTTATGATCTCAGGGTCCTAGGATCAAGCCCCAAGACCTGCTCAGGGTGAGTCTGCTGGAGATTCTCTCCCTTTACCTCTCCCCCCAATCATGCTCCCTGAAGGGCTCTGTCTTGACTGAAGCTTTCACTGCTCAATCTTTGACTCTTTATTTAAAATCTTTAGGATAAAAAGTAAGAACTCGGGGCGCCTGGGTGGCTCAGTGGGTTAAAGCCTCTGCCTTCAGCTCAGGTCATGATCTCAGGGTCCTGGGATCGAGCCCCGCATCAGGCTCTCTGCTTACCAGGGAGCCTGTTTCCCTTCCTCTCTCTCTGCCTGCCTCTCTGCCTACTTGTGATCTCTGTCTGTCAAATAAATAAATAAAATCTTTAAAAAAAAAAAAAAAGTAAGAACTCAAGGTAGAACAGAAAACACGAGCATCTACCAGCTCAAGAAGGCATCTTGGAAGAAAGAATTCTGATTGACATTCCAATTCAACTATACTTACGGAACTCTAACCTCTCAGGGGTTTCTTGGTACCTGGGTTTCCTTCATTACATACCTACTTCAAATACATGTACACGTTGGTCTTGTGAACATATTCACTCACATTCAGTTATTTTATTTGAACTCAGCATGAAAGAAAAAAATGCAGAGGGCTGAGTACATTTTCTTATCTCAATAGAAACTGAAGACCTGGAATGCCTGAATGGCTCAGTGGGTTGGGCTGCTGGCTTCGGCTCAGGTCATGATCCTGGAGTCCTGGGATGGAGTCCCACATGGGGCTCCTTGCTCGGTGAGGAGCATGCTTCTCTCTCTGCCTCTGGCTGCCACTCTGCCTGCTTGTGCACACACTCTCTGACAAATAAATAAATAAAAACTTTAAAAAAAAAAAAAAGGAAAGAAAGAAAGAAACTGAAGACCTGTCAAAGAGAATACTCATTATCTTGCGATAAGTATGAGAAATGAGTGGCTTGCACACTGTGATAACTGTAACTTCCCATGAGAAAAAGGAAAAAAACAAAACAAAATTTTCTTGGTCTGAATGAAGACAAAATACAGGTTTCGTTGCTCATCAGAATTACATGTATACAACAAATCCATAATTTTAGTTCATAAAAATAGTTTTAGGTAAAAAACTCACAAATAAAGAAAAAATTTCTAACCCATGAAATTCATATTGTAAGCCACCTGCACCAAAGATACTTTTGCAAACTCCTAGCAACCCCTTTAAATTTCTTTTTTTCAGATTATTCAATGCTCCCACTTAATGAAAGACGTTAGGTTAATGGCTATGTTCTATCTCCAGGTAGCCTCCACCAACCTCTTAACTTCATTTAGCAACCACCAACAGTCCTTCCCGAGGTTTCACAGTGATAATGTTCAGTGTCATCACACACATCCAACTCCCCAATTTCCCCAGTGCACCACACACACCAGCTAGGCAAGACAGGTGAATTCACTGCTTTAACATCTGTCATAAAGCAGCACAGTTCACACCTGCCTAGACTAGTCCTTGGGTTCTATAAAATACTGACTTTGACAGCTTCCAAATGTGACTTCACTCAAAAATTCTTTTCATTAGCAAATGTAATAGTGATATGTTCTTTTACTTAAAAGATTTAGTTTATGGATAAGCTTAATGGATTTTAAAAAACAAACACCCACTTTCCTAAACACAGAACACAAAAATAGATCACCTTTACAAGATCCACTTGAAATCCAAGTCATAAAATACAGATTAAGTAGTACTTATAAATAATGACAACAGCAATGATAAAGATAGCTAACATTTACATAACATTCACCACGATCTAGGCCCTGCTCTTAGCATTAATAATGTTAACTTGCTCAATCCTCAAAACCACCCTATGGAGAGGTTCTTGATCTTTCTTTTCCAAATGAGTAAAGTAAAACTTCATGACTAACTCACCAACAAAGAGGCAAATAGCTGCTCAGTTATCCTTGTGTTTATGGAGAGAAAAGAATATCCATCATGAACTATGATACCCTAATGTAGAGAAATTATTCTCTTAACAGACAGTACATTATAAACAGCCTTGCTCAAAAACGGGGCGGGGGGGGGGGGGAATGTCTTCACTCTCTCTACATTAACACATGTAAGAAAAATAATATTCCATTAAGTAAAACTGTAGAAAAACATGATTTCACTAAGATTCTGTTAATTTTGAATATAGATTTGCACTCACAAGAATGCACATTGTTTGACTAACCATGAAATGATTCTATAATGATTCTGAAATCCATTAACCATTGAGGTATAAGAGTGATCTTCTAAGTACTATCAAAAACTCCAGACTCCCCCATTTTATTTATTTTGTTGGACTCTCTCACAGGTCAGAGTCTGAGATAATCCTAGATGAAGCTTTCCTCCTTATGTAAACCATCACAAATCCAGTTCTGCTTCAAGCACTAGTTCTGAAAGCACATACTCAATTTTTACCACCCACAGAAATGCAGCACAGATAACGCTCAATAATTTAAATCATAATAGCTCGGGAAAACTTAAAATTAGCAAGTGACAAGGAGGTGGATTCAATTTTTAACTTCATTCAATTTGCCAAATTTAAAATACTTTCAATTATTTATTTTTCCAATCTTCACAGAAACCATAACACCACCAACGTTAATTGCTTTGCCTAACTGTGGTTTTACTGTTGCCTGCATTCTCATTTAATGAACATCAACTGGTGCTGACAGTAATTCCAGCTCTAACCTTCTAAACTTTTATTCTCTTAATGAATTAAATCTATTGTATTATGTCCCCCACCATTCCAAGCAGCAGTTCATAAATCAGTGATTCAAAACACATGAAAACTTAAGATCATGTACTTAATAACAGAGTGCCATCTGTAGAGTATTTGGGTTGACCCACAGATGGATTTTACTTAGTTTTAAAGGGACTCAGTATGTTTCTTACATTTTGTACATTTCATGTTTATACCCTGTCAGTAAACTAGTAATGTGGGTTTTTTTTTAAGATTTTATTTATTTGACAGAGATCACAAGTAGGCAGAGAGGTAGGCAGGCGGGGGGGAGGGGGGCCCCCCGCAAGCACGGGCGGGGAGGGGAGCAGACTCCCTGCTGAGCAGAGAGCCTGGTGCGGGGATCAATCCCAGGACCCTGAGATCATGACCTCAGCCAAAGGCAGAGGCTTAACCCACTGAACCACCCAGGCGCCCCTAGTAATGCTTTTTTTTTTTTTTTTAATATTTTATTTATTTGACAGAGATCACAAGTAGGCAGAGAGGCAGGCAGAGAGAGAGGGAAGCAGGCTCCTTGCTGAGCAGAGAGCCCGATGCGGGGCTTGATCCCAGGACCCTGGGACCATGACCTGAGCCGAAAGCAGAGGCTTTAACCCACTGAGCCACCCAGGCGCCCCTAGTAATGCTTTTTTAAGCAAGCAATCATTAAGTTGTTCTCAAAGAAACCTCAGTATTACAAAACGACAAGCACAGTGTTACCATAACAAGAGAATTTTTTAAAATTCCAACTCCAACAATAAGACTATCTCAAAGTAATTATAACACTGTTAAGTATCCTACAGAACAAAAACAATTTTAAGCTTAACACAAGAATATATACACACGAGGGGGAAATATTATTCCTCACAACTGGGTAGGGAATTTATGGGTGATTTATGTAATCAGCGATCGTGTATTTACAGACAGGTACAAATGCTCTTAGGATCAAGGACAAACTTCAACCCAGCCAGAATGATTTGGCTCCAGCAACCTCAGTAGCCCCATCAACCTCTGAACTCCAGCTACAAGGGCCTTTTGAGAAGAACCACATCCACCTTCTTGTTTTGCTCACCACGGTGTTGTCGGGGCAGTGCCTGGTGCATTACACTGCTCAATACAAATCTGAGGAGTGAATGAACTGAATCACGCAGCCCACAGAACAATCACAAAAATGAGAACACAAGGCCCTTGTAGGAGACTACTTAGCCAGCTCATACAGTGACTCCTTTTACTCCTTTTACTCCCTTCTTCATACACACTTTGAAAAACATTTGCACACAATTCATTTCACTGAAACCTCATCATAATTTCAGAGTATGAGAACAGGGTCTATCACTCCTAAACCCAAAGGCATCTAAAGTATATACCATTTCTAGAACATCCCGCTGAACCAGGAAAGCCTAAATAAATTCCACCATTAGTTCAAATGCCTTTTACAATGTTAAGATAGAAATCTAAATACAACAAAATATAGCTCTATCCAACACCTTTAAGGAATCGCTAAATCTAGGTAGTAAAGAACAAAGTTTCCTCTGAAGCCAAAGCCTTTGTCAAAGTTCCTTAAGCCTAAAACCTTAGAGACAGATATCTGCCTAGATCCAGCCACATGCCAAATAATTTTTAGATCTACTGAGTTTCAGAACTTCAGCTCAACTGTTTTTGATTAAAGTGGTGTCTTTAAGTTTTCTTAAAGTAAAATGAGTATTATTTCTGGATGACTGAAGAGGCGAAGATAGAAGGATGCATGGAAGACAGCGCAGTTCCGAGTATCAACATTTCCTTTTACTTTTTTTTTTTAAGATTTTATTTATGTATTTGACAGAGATCACAAGTAGGCAGAAAGGTAGGTGGGGGGAGGGGGGTTTGGAGCAGACTCCCTGCCAAGCAGAGAGCCCGATGTAGGGCTCTATCCCAGGACCCCGGGATCATGACCTGAGCCAAAGGCAGAGGCTTTAACCCACTGAGCCACCCAGGTGCCTCTCTTTTACTTTTAAAAAGTCCTTTGTATAAATCTGCTTTCATTTTGACTTTGGCTCACAAATTAAGTATCCTTTGGATATATCACGATTATTCTGAAAAATTAACCTGATAAGACAAAGTAGGCTTCTGATCCTCAAAAGGAACTTCCCTTTTGCTACCAATGTCTTTGATTTCAAAATACTCACTCATTCAAAAAGAAAAGTGTTTCTTGCTATGATTTCCAAACTGCTAATGTCTAGCTCCTGAGGAGCCTAAACTCACTCTGAATTCCTTACGACAAATGGCAAAGGAGGTATTTCCTTCCACTTCCAGATATTGTCTTCTGGAGGCACTCCGGTAAAAAGCTAATTCCGAAGCCTGTATCTTCCTTATTAGAAGATAGGACTTTGTCCCTGAAGTCCCAATTTTCTCCATGTTTTTTTAATGTTTTAACATTTTACTTTAACAGTGTTCCAGGCATCAGCAACCACGAAATAATTAAATTACAATGTAACATCACCATAAGGTAAAAGTCTCTCATGATGCCTACATAAACAGATAAACTTTTGCCAGATCTCTTCCCTCACAAGATCTGAAACAAGACGCAGGTCCTCAGGAGTGACTCAAAGAAAGATCCATGACAAACAGAAAGATAAGGGAAGGAATACTTGTGACACAACCAACCATATATTAGGCAACCTACCCACATTATCTCCCTCCTCACAACCACATTGGGAATTGTGAGTCCCATTTTACGGAAGATGTTAAATAACTCAGTAACTAAGCTCAGTTCACAAAGCCAGATTACCACCTAGAATTGAACCGCCACCCTTTCCTACTTAAGCTAGCTCCCAAGCATGTAAAGATGAATGGCAAAGAACACCGCTGCCACAGTGCTGCCAGGTTACCAAACCCAAACCATTCCATGACTGACAGGACTTTATCATGACAGCATGAGTCCCACAGGATCCAGAGTGGCATCTTCCCCCTCTCTCCCTGCCTCTCCCTCACCTTTGCAATCATCAATACCCTCTACCCTTCATGGCTGCCTCTTGGCAGCACTGCCTGGCCTTTCTAAGGAGCCAACTCTGAGGTCTGCTACTCTTCTGTGACTCCTTCCGTCACTTCTTCCGTCACTCCCCACCACGCACAGGGCTGTTACTGGCCTGGCTACCAGCCCTCTTCTCCACTTCTCTTTTCATCACTTCAGTCTCCCCACAATTTTCAAGGTTCTGGCAAGAGGTAGTAAAATGGTTCACTTGGTAAATCATCCTAGTACAGCATGAGCAAGATGGTGGTTAGCTCCAGTGCTCACCCATGTGCATGCACAAAAATAGAGAAGGCACTGGCTTTGGGACCAGAGAGGATTGGGGTCCCCATCCTGGCTCTCTCTGATGGGATGAGGAAGTCATAGAGCCCTCAGTTAACAACAAACATCCCTTGTTCTTGGTTCTGTTTGGAAGCTTCAGTGTGACACCAGCTAGTACATCACCTGGTTCACAGTGGAACCTACAGATGATGCTTCTCTTCTTCCCTGGCTGCAAAACTACTTCTTCATCAGCAAAGGTAACCTGAGTTTCTCCTCCTGGCTTTCTCGGGTCTTACAGCTATTCCAGAATAAACACTTTTTGACAGGTACATTCACGTTTACCATTGGTGGGTATTTACTCAGCTTAATTTTTCAAATGATACTGATCAAAAAGTTCCAAACAACCACACCAGAGGCATGTAATAACTTCTATCTCTAAACACCTTTAAAAATTCTGTTTGGGGGCAACTCTCTTGGGTCCCCTCCCTCCTCAGGAGCTTTGCAGTATCACTTTGCTACTGCTCAATAAACCTTGCTTGCTTTGCTGCCTACCAAAAAATTAATTAATTGATTAATTAATTAATTCTCTTTGGCATAAAAAAGAACTGAAAGGAGAGACATGCAGAAATTTTTTGTCAGGCGATCTTCCTTCTACAGAAAGGAACAATATGACACATTCCCTCCTCAAGTGAGGAAACCAATACCCACCACCCAAAGCAGTAGCTCCTAGCCTTCAGGGAAACTCCTTTGAGAACGTGATGAAAGCTCTGAACCCTTTGTCCATAAAAATGACAATCTGTACAGAGACATAAAATACTGCCTGGAATTTCAAGAGAGTCAAAGGGCCCTCTGCAACCCACCCATCAACAGCAAGGTAAGAGTACTCAACAAAGAACTATCTCTGTACTTCTTTTTTTTTTTCCACCTATGTACTTCCTAAATGGGCAAAATCTTCAATTCAGATTTTGTTTCTTTAAGGCGCAACAAATTTAAAAACCTGGACACAAAACCTCAAGAATGTAAAGAAAATTTTCTCATTCCATTCTTCACATCTCTCTTAGAACAAAATGCTACAAAATACGGCTCTACAGCTGAAGAGGTTCTCTCTTCCAAGCAAAATCTCAAAACAAAGATGTGCTCAGGGCCAGTGCATGTGTTGGGGGGATGGGTAAAGGAAAAGGAGGTACCAGAATTAAATATTAGATCATCTATACATTTCATATTTCAATATCATCTTTTTAAACTTTTTGTATTTGTGTATTTTCTTAATGTGCATTATAGTTGTCTAATAGCACATGTATACTATACATAAACACATACGTTATTTTTTTATGATATGAGTAAGCAATGACAAAAAAAGATGAGAGATTCTGTCCTAGTAGATGACTGGCAAAATAAGCTTATCAAACAATAATTTTACCTGGTAACCCTCCACGAATGGAATTTCCCTTGGAAATAATTACATTTACCTACTTTATGTTCTTATTCCTGAAATGAGAAGCCAGTCTGAAACTGATGTTAACTGAACAGTAATGCTGAGACTGTTCCATAAGAACTAGTTCTCCTTTTGGCTTTAAGAGTCTGATTTGCAGAGTTCTACATGCTCCATATTTTTCTTCCTTAAATGGAAATAACCCATGTAAACTACTAAGAGAACAGAAATCAACTGAAAAACACAGGTAAGCATTTTTCTACAACACAGCTTTTCCTGCAACTGTAACAGTTAATATTCTTCAACCCCTACTATGTATCTAACACTGAGATAAATGTTTTAGTTACTTTATGGCACTTAATCTGACTATATGAGGTGGGTTCTAATACTCTCTCAATTGGGAGATAAAAGAAAACACAGCTTAGAAATCACATTAAGTGTGAAGAGAATCAAAATTCAAACCCACCGGTGTGCCCCCTCAGAGCCTCCATTCTTACCTCAGGGAGGCCACATGTCGTATGTATTAGGCATTTATTGTTACATATTGGGCAAAAATATAATAACATAATAACATTATTTTTATCCAATCAATATGTTCATCACATGTCTAATTCTACTGTAACATAAAAATACAATCCCATATTTGTTTTCAGAAAATCTGCAAATACAAAGGGTAGAAAAGCATTAAGTAGTAAAAAAGGATGTTATGCCATCATTTGCAAACAAACCAAAGAACTACCTTACCCAGCATTTTAGAAATATCTAGAAACTTTATTCTTCTTTCGCAAGCACTACAAAAATCTAACTAATATTAAGAGCTAACATTATTATAAGACAGAAGTTTTAAAGATGAGAAAATTTAACCATAAAACCCTGTTCCGAAAGTCCATTATAATATTCAGATATGCTATTCCCTCTTAAACTATGTAAAGAAAGAAAGTCTGGTGATTTGATTAGCCCTCAATTCAGTCCTCAAACATCAGCAGAAAAAAGTGTTCCATCTGCTGCAAAAGGCCAAGAAGCAATGAGTCCCCTAAGCAAAAGGAATCACTCTTAGTATGTCACATATAAAGCCCCTCTATCCTCTCCCCACGGGATATTTCTGTTCCTAACCTGAAACATTCAGAATTACCAAAGCATGAGTCCTCACTCGAGATTTTAAGTGAACACTCAACAATTTGATCCTTTAAAAATATAAAGTCTTCATTAAACAAGTTTATGACTTTGTGTAAATTATAACTTGAAATAAAACTTGCATGACCTGGATTTGGGGGAAAAAATTTAGTACTTAGGAAGAAAAAAGAAATGCTTCTACTATTATCACTAACAATTTAGATGTCAACCCACAATGTTAATCGGCCAACAAATATTTATTGAATGCCAACTATGTACTAGGCACTAATCTAAGCCTTAGAGGTAGAGAAATAAGATTTCTATACTGAAGATTATATTCTAATGGGGCAGGAGAAAGAGATAACACACAAGTGAACTAACAAAGAGAAACGAATTTCAGATTATAAATATAATGCAAAATATGATAGACTGATAGGAACCTCAAAGACGACTATTTTTAAAAGTCAGGAGGGACAGTTCCTAAGAAAGTCCCATGGTGCAATGAAACTTGAAGAATGACACTTAGTCAGGGAAAGAAGGTTCTAGGTAGAAAGGGACACCTCACCTTACGAAAAGATTCATCTGGCACCTAAATATTTTATGTCTGGGCTGAGTCATATATTGGAGAGATCCACATTATGATGAATTCTGTTTATAGCTTACCATGTTTACTGTTAAGTGTCCAGTGGATATGTGTACATATACAGCTAACAAAATATTCAGAAAATAAGAATACAATTCCCAATCTTTTGGTCTAACCCAAAAGTTCTTCTTAACTGGAAAAAGAGCAAGAATGGTACGGCAAAATCATTTAGAATCTGAGATAAGCAGTGAACTGTGTTCTCCCAAAAAAAATGCCTACTCACAGAAACTTCACAAATTAATTTTAGGAGGGTCTTAGAACATAAAAGCCCAACCACAATGCACGTACCTTATCCCCAACCAGAAATCCATGAATCCAAGGTTAGGAACTAAGCAGTAATTATCATACTCAGATGGAATGGGATATGAATACAAGTTGCTATCCTACTTTTAAATGATTATAAATCAGGTATGCTTACTCTCAAAATCTTTTGGCCCACATACGACTCTATGTGGGACTTTTCTCTATGCTATAAATTATTAGGATATATAATATGAAAAAATATTTCCCCCTAAAAGCAAATGAAATAACTCCTCACTACAACTAAGTATAATCTTTCACACATGAAAACACTGCAACTGACATGTTTTTGTGCAAAATCTTTTAATTTCTTCCCAAAAAAATGTTGCCACACTGTCACAAAGGCTATAAAGTTGAATGTTAATACCTATTAACTTATATTCTTCTAGTTCAGAAGAAAACTTATGATTATTTCTCAAAACCTCACACACACACACACACACACACACACACACACACACACTTTCACATGCCAATTAAGCTGTCAAAAAAACATGTATCACTAATCCAAGGTACAAACTAGATCAATGAGGGTTTTTTTAAGATTTTTTAAAATTTATTTGACAGCGCAAGAGAGAACAAAGCAGGGGGAGCCGCAGGCAAAGGGAGAGGGAGAAGCAGGGAGCCTGCTGTGGGGCTCAATCCCGGAACTCCAGGATCTGAGCCGAAGGCAGACACTTAACCAACTGAGCCTTCCAGGTGCCCCTCGATCAATGGTTCTTAACCTTTTCTTGATTGAAACACCCTTTGAGAATCTGAAAAATACACTAATTCTCTCATTTAAAAAATGGATATACTCATACAAAATGTGCATCTAATTTCAGGCTGCAAAATGCATTTCAAATTCAGAGGAAGGTTTAAGAATGTCTTCATCTTCTAGAGAAGACTATCATCACTGGCTGCTTCTGGGAAGGGCAAGTAGGAGAACCAAGTCAGGAAGAAGGTTTTTCACTATACGTCCTTTTGTATTTTTTGAGATCTGAACCATGTAACTACATTACCTATCAAAAATAAATTTTTAAAAAACCAATACACTAAAAAATGTAGCAGGATACCGATGTATTTGGTGAGGATCTCCAAATAAAGGTGTTTAAAATAACTTGTCTATGAAATTCAATAGATTTGCAAACTGTTTCTCCCAATTTTTTGGTTGAAAACGATTCATCCCTACAAAACTATGGTCTTGTTTCATAGTTGAGAAATTTCCAATTTCAACTGTTGCTGAAAAACTATAAAAAGTGAAATAATAATTCCACATTGTTCATATTTTAACTTCTAAAATCCCAGTCAAATAATGCTAGCTAGTATTTATTGAATGTGGCATGCCATATCTATTGACTATTGTTATCATCCCCACTTGATAGTCAAGAAAACCAAGGCCCTCAGGAGTTAACATACTTGCCCAATACAACGCCAACTAGTGAGTAAGGCAGGACTCTTCCAAGTAACAAGGCCCATGTGCTTTCCCCCAGGTGACACCGCACAGTACAAGGAAAATGGCAAACACTAAAATAAAGGACATCATTCCTTAAGAAACTAATGTCATTATAAATACACCTTAAGGCACTAACCCATTATAAAAATTGGGACTTACTTCTGCATATTCCTTCCTTACACACTACACAAAGCAGAAATGGATGAAAAAGAATGATCCCATCAACAAATCAGAAAAGCATCAACATTAGTTTTAAATTGGGATTTTTAAAAACCTCACAAACTGTCACCCTAAAAAATAAAAACGTAAGCTGAATCACAAGCCTAGACAGTTAAAAAAAAAAAAAAGGTTTTCATTGATGAAGGGATTTAAAGAAACACAGTGTTACAGATCTAAAAGTTTTAACACCAAGGGGCAGACTTTCTGCTGAAGAGTACCTCCAGTCATTACAGTTTTTGGAATGTTTAATATGGAATGCCTGAACTATTGGGAAAACGCCTTAAAAACATATAAAGAATTATGAGGCTAGAAATAATGACATACTCTCATTATAATCCCATCTTCAAAGAGATGGTTCTTGTCAAAAATATTTCACTCAAATCTAAACTTGCATAAGCTATTAAGGTCAAACAAAGAAGGAAACAGGTCATAGGGAGGATGGGGGGAGGGGGGATTAATCACCTAACCTATTAGTACTACTAAGGCTACTACTACTTAGTATTACTATGATGATAATGATGATAAGTATGTGTGTGTGTGTGTATTTCCTAGGTGGTTTGTTTTTTTTTTTAAGATTTTAACTGTTTATTTGTCAAAGAGAGAACACACAAGCAAGGGGAGCAGCAGGCAGAGGGAGAAGCAGGCTCCGCACTGAGCAAGGAGCCCAATGTGGGACTCCATCCCAGGATCCTGGGATCATGACCCCAGCGGAAGGCAGATGCCTAACCGCTGAGCCACCCAGGCGCCCCTCTCTAAGTGTTTAACTGTCCTTATAGAGATGGATAACTGTCAAAACTTGCTTTGTGTCAATGCGTGTAGGCACAAGGAAAGCATACAACTCTTTCCATAAAGCACTCAAACTTATACTAAATTCCCCTTGAGTAAAAGTCCTTCAAGCTCAAAACTTTAGGACTCTCTGGAAACATTTTCAAAAGTATATACAGAGAAAATTCAAATGTTTCTATTTCATTGTAAATTGCTGAGGAAAAGCCAGCTATGTTCACAGAACAACATGCTGGCATTGCTTCCTGTAGAAAGTAACATGGTTGGTATAAATTACAAGACCCCACCTATCAGAAAAGAGGCAAAAAAGATGAAACTTTTCCTTTAATTTTGCAAGTGAAGAGACTTTTAAAATGCCAAAGGCCGGGGCACCTGGGTGGCTCAGTAGTTGAGTGTCTGCCTTCAGCTCCCAGGATCAGGACCCACGTTGGGCTCTCTTGCTCAGCAAGGAGTCTACTTCTCTCCCTCACTCTCCCTCTGTACTCTGTCTCTCTCTCAAATAAATAAATAAAGTCTTAAAAATAATAATAATAAATAAAATGCTAATGGCCGTTATTATATGTAAGCCAGTCAAATATTATGATGCATATAATAAACATTCTGATAAGGCATACATACAAACAAGTGATCATTAATGAATACCTAATGTTTCAAGTTTCAAAAATTACATATTAAAAAGATGAGTTACAAAATAATACAATTTGTTTCAAACTCCCCTAAAATTAAAGATCTTAAGGACGTGAATTTGACTTTATTCTTTAATGCAACCCACAAAATTCACCTGCCATTTATATTACACTGCCAAAGAAAATTAACTCAAACCTTCCTACTTGGTCAAAGCAATACTACAGAAAATTACATCAGTTACTACGTTTGGCATGCGCACATAATTTGTTCTGGTTTCCCCTAAGGAAATGGTAAAAAATAAAATAAAGAAATTCCTCCTATGTTTTCTTTATATTCCATAAATTACTTCCTGAAGTGAGAAAACTACACACAAAATGCAATCCATTGTATGAAAAACAAATGTCATTTAACAAATATATTCTCTGTAAAAATCAAGAGCAAGTAAACATTTCTGAAATCTACATCTGACTGTTACTTCTCTGTTATTCTACAGATAGGGAAATCGAATTTATGGAATGCTTTCCAGAATATTTTCCCAGAACATGCTTACTACACAAGAATCACTTTCAGTCTGTCTGGAATTAAGCTGTGGATATATCTAATACTACATGGTCCTGTTATGCTCCAATTCTCCCACGCTGGCAAAATACACAAGTTCACAAAAATTATATTCCTGGAGAGCAGGGTTCTTGGAAATTTTTCAATATTACCAGACTTCACTTAAAAAAAGGGAAAAGGATATACAAATAGCCAGTAAGCACATGAAAAGATGTTCAACACCATTCATCAGTCATAAGGGAAATGCAAATCAAAACCACAATGAAATACCACTTCACACACACTATGATGGCTATTATAAAAACAAAAACAAAAACAAAAAACAACAAGTGTTGGTGAGGAGGTGGAGAAATTGGAACCCCTGTGCATTGATGGTAAGAATGTAAAATGATACAGCTGCTGCGAAAAAGTCTGGCAATTCCTTAAAAATTGAAATATATGATCTAGCAATTGCACTTCTGGGCATGAACTCAAAAGAAGTGAAAGCAGGGGCTCAAAGAGACACTTGTACACCCATGTTCACGGCAGCGTTCACAATAACCAAAAGGTGGAAATGACCCAAGTGTTCACTAACAGATGGATAAATAATATATGGTATATACACAAAGCAGAATATTATTCAGGCTTAAAAGGAAGGAAATTCTAAACATGCTACAACATGGATAAACCTTGAGGACATTATGCTAAGGGGAATAATCCAGTCACAAATAGACCTAGAGAACAAATCCATAAAGACAGAAAGTGGAATGGCGGTTACTTACCGAAGGGCTAAGGGGAGGGGAGAATGGAGAGTTAGTGTTTAATGGATAGAGTTTCAGTGGGGGGAGATGAAGAAGTTCTGGAGGTGGGTGGTGGTGACAGATGCCCAACAATGTCAGTGTCCCTAACGTCACACTTAATGCATACATAAAATAGTTAAAATGGTCAACTTTGGTTAGGTATATTTTACCATGATTTTTTTAAAAAATGAGATATGGAACAACAAAATCTTAAAATGTGCCAAATTCTTCTCACCCATGCCTTTCACTACCCGCAAAACCAATGATTGGTCAGTTCAGTTCGAATTTAAATGTTTGCCATGAGCCCCAAGAAATAAAAGTAACAATAAAGTTTAAAATTCTTTTTAAACCTAAAAAAGTTTAATTGGCTTCCTCAAAATAAAGTCCTTTGCCAGAGAGACATGCTAATCGCTCTTATATGTCTAGTTCCGATTAAAAAAGTTACCAAAAGTTACCAAGGAATCCATATGCCTCTCAACTCTGTATTTCAAGCTTTATCCTTAGAGTTTTTTCTTCATTTGTTTTCTGAAGCCTCACAAAGACTTTTTCATTTTTACCAGCAAAACCTTTAGCTGAAATTTTCTCCCCCACAAACTCATAAGAGCTCATCTCTACAAACTAGTACATGTATCATTTTTACAGTAATCAGAATTCATTTAGCTTCCATCAATTTCAAGTATATACCTCAGAATCTCATTTGTGACTCTAACTCCGCCCCCGCAAAAAAAAAGTTCACATGGGGAAAAATAGAAACCTGAAATATCCTAGGCTAAATTTTGAGGATCTTTTCTAGTCAAACTCCAGTTCTTCTTACAATACCTTCTAATTTCACAAACTATTTCAGAAGTAAATGTTCATTAACGAATCAGGTTTTCTGGTTTCCTCTGAGCTACAAAAGTGTACTGCTTTGTTCATGCTCCCTTTGTCCTCACTCTTAAGTGTTCAGCAGATAAAAATCTACTTTCAAATGCAGATTCTAACACTTTCCATGCTACAAATACTACATTCTGATATATTTCAACCGTGTCTGTTCATAAACATAAAGCAAACAGATGACAATTAAAAGGAACAAGAAGTGTCCACATATACCCAAAGGCTGAAAGGTCTAATTTAGAAGAAGAAAATCTTGTATTAAAAACTTGTCCTAATTCATTCCAAAATAAAGACAAAAGTAGTATTAAATGAGTATGATCATGTTTTCTACATGTATTATCTGAATTACAATTTTTTATTTTTAAAAATGAATTCTTTCAAACACCACTTTCTGTATGTAAGTTAATGGTATCATCTCTCCTAAGTCTACTTCCTGTGACTAAAACTGTACAATTTGTAGCTGTTATCACATATGATGTATATATCTAAATGCCAAGAAAAAATGAAAAACGCAGACCCAGGCATCTTAAAGTTTCTCCAGCATTCAGTTTTTCTCTTTATCAACGTGAGAGGGTCCTGATAACAGGTTTCTTTTCATTTGTCCACAGCTATTTATATTGAATCAAGCCCTTTAAAAAGGAAAGTGTTTATCTGCCCACATAGCAGTAACTTCAACATGTCACAAATCTCCCCTCCCTTCAATTTGCCACACAGAACTTTAACAAATATGGAATTCTGCAAAAAGAAGATTAAATACAGATATATAAAGATCAACTTTCTGGAAAGGAATCTATCACCTGGTCATGAGCCTTACCTTTTAGCAGCGGCAGAGGTGTTAACTCAATAGGCTTGCCTTGAGACCTAAACTGTGAGGAACTTTGCGACCTCTTCTGTCTGGCTTTTCTGACGGACTTCCGAGAAAATCCGTCTACTTTATCCACTGATGGAGGAGTAGATGGTGCTGAGGACATATCCCTACTGAAGAGAAAGAGGTATCATAAACATATTCCCAAGGTGGAAGCACACACGTGAATTACACAAATTCGAAAATTCCCATAAACAATATGCATGAAAATTGGAATGTGTGATGAAGAAAGCAAATAAAATCAATTAAGAAAAGTCATACGTTCAATGGAGAAACATGAAAATTTGATGATAAACAGAAGAAATTTAAGTACCATATAAGCAATATTGTAGTTCTAATGCACAGGCTGCTCCCATTCTGATAAGCGTTAAAGATGTTCACTGACACTTGAAGAAGTCTTCTAAGTCACCTACTCATTTTCTAACTGCACAGCTCTTCTCATCTTGAGATTCCTGAAATAATTCTGGAGCTATTCTGCCACTGGAAAACTTCCATGGATACATTTTCCCAAGATATTTAATATTACAAATGGGCTCTGGAGTTAAAACCCTTATTGTACTTCAAGAATCTACACCATGTACCAGAGCAAGGTGAAATTTACAAGTACTGAAACTATCTAGGCATGACTTTTAATGCAATGTGCTGTGTTAGCTATGAGGAACTATAATACCGCACCAGAAATGAGGACAGGTTAGATTACTTTAAACAGAACACATAAAACGCATAATTAGAAGCATTTCAAAGAAGTCTTCTTTTCGAACAAAGCCATCTTAAGTTATTAAAGCTTAATAAACAAAATTCTGATGAAATTGTGCACCAAAGTTGAAAACATAAATTCACACCCTACTTTGACAACCAAGTTGAATTCCCTTTAAGTTCATCATCAGATATTTTCATTCCATCAAGCTGATAAAACAGTTCTTTTAGATTTTTTTAACCTTCTCAAATTATTAAAATGAAGGCTAGTTCCTAAAAGTAACAAGACTTAAGCTCAATTTCATTCTCCAATTTAAATATATGCCATCATTTCCATGGCACTGAGGCTCCATGCAAGATTAATGGCAGACTTGAATAAAAATAATGCATATGGGGGAAATACTGAAATGCAATTACTCACCTGCCATTCCAATACATAAGATAAGTGTTTTTTAACCTCTAAATTAAAAGGTAAGGGAGTTTCTTTCTGAACATGCAAGAATAAAAAGTTATCTGGATTATCCGGATTCCGACAAAGTAAAAAAATAACAAAAATTTGTTAAACAAAACCCAGGATCTTGAGGTTTGGAATTCTGAAGTCTTGTTTGATTCTCTTTAAAAAAAAAAAAAAAAAAAAAAGTTTTTAAAAAGCTACCTAATTTAGCCTTAAATAAAATGTGACAGATTCGAAATGGAATTGCAAACTATGAATGACTATGGAAGAAGTACAATCAGTTAAAATTTTTCACAATGACTGCATCAGCAAGAAGCTCCACATCTCATCTCTATGTTGTAAATTTAGGGACAGCTTTTCCAATGTGGTATGTGAATTATTTAGATTTCATTTAACCCAAACAACGCAAGATTTCGGTATATCCTGTTCCTCCATCACTCTTTTTGTCTTTTCTTTATTCCTCATCTCCCATCTCTAAAGATGATTTATTGCTGGCATTTTTTTTTTTTTTTTAAAGCATTTGCCCCTTCTGCCCGCGGCCCAGAATAAACGTCAAGGATCTCAACCCCAAAGCGCTGCAGAACTGAACTTGCAGTAGCAGTGGGTCCGTGCAAAGCCCGGAGAAACAGGTTTCGCCCTGGACCAGGACGCCCGAAGCTTTATCATCGTCTAAGCAGCGGGCACGGGGCATTTCCAAGGTTCAGGATAATCCAAGGGGGGTGCTGGGGTGGAGGAGAAAGACAGGGAAGGGGTTGGTCTGTAGGGATGCTGACATATTCCCTTTGCTACCCCCCCCCCCACCCCGCCCCAAGCCCTGGAGAAGATAAGCTGTTACAGAATCCTCCTCACTACATCAATCCCCCCTCCCCGCCGGCTTCCCCCCGCCCCCCATCAGTGGATAAAGGGGGACAAGAATATGCCTCCAATGCCGGAAGGTGCGGGGGGGGGGGGGGGTTGGCAGAGTAAATGGGCGGCATCGTCAGAAGCCTTTGCAGGTAAATCAGACAAGTGGGACGGGCGCTCCCTCTCCCACACCCCACCCCACCCCACCGCACCCCCCGCCTGCCCGGGCCAGGCCTTCCCGAAGCCGGTGTTCTGCAGGTTCCCAAGGAAGACCTGGAAGAGGAAAGGAAGCGGGCGAGCCGAGGTGCTGGAGAGACGAAGTTACCTTGAAGCTTCTGGGGAAGAATCCAAAGATGATCTGTGGTTTCGAGGGGAGACCGGTGTGAGGGCCGCAGCGGGGGCGGGTGGCGGGACCGGGACGTGCGGGGGGAGGTCCGGACAGCGGCAGGGAGCCCGGGGCGACGGCTGTCCGGCGCGGCGTCCCTCCGGTTCCGCGGCGGCGGCGCCTCTAGGCCTCACGGCCGGACCTGAACCTCAGCGCTCCGGCGGTGGCGACGGCGGCGGCAGCCTCACGATCCTCCCCCGCGGGCCCGTCCCATCAAATCGGCACCGACCCCGTTGCGGCTCCGCCGGTGGCTCCTCGCTCACATTCCCGGCGGGCGGCGCCTCTGCTCGTTGCACCGGACCCGGCGGCGGCGACGACGTGGGGAGGGGGGGAAGGGAGGGAGGAAGAGTGGATCCGCAGCGGCAGCAGAAGAAGGAAGGAGAAGGAGGAGGAGCCGCTGGAGCTGTAGCCGCCGCTGCCAGAGCCGCCCTTTGGTACCCGCGGTGGGTCCCCGTCAATGCCCCTTTCTCTCTCCTATTGTCAATATCACCGGGCGGCTGAGTCCATGGCACACGCGCAACCGAACCTTCTGGCCAGCAGCGCCCGCCTCCGGCGCCCACTCACTGGAGGCTTCAAACGGGAAGCGAGGCCTCATTGGCCCCTGTCCGCCTTCACTCCCATGCCAGCAGGTTCGTCTGAGAGCCGATCAGGGATTGGCGGCGGGGGGGCGGAGAAACAGGAGGGTGGGAAGAGACAAGGCCGAGGATTGGGCTGAGGGGAGAAGGACCCGGATGCAGCCGCGCTCTCCGGCCGCGCTGCTGCAGCTTCCGCCAGGCGGGTGGGTAGGCTGTAGCACGGGAGCACTGCAGCCCTTAGGCCTTTGAGGAGCTCCTGAAACTCGGGAGGTGTGCGACTGATAGTTCAATGGGATGGCTGAGTTTCCACGCAATGCGGCTTCTCCGGGCGGCGGTTGTCTTCAGCGAGAGGATTCCAAGGGCAGGGGCAGGCTTAAGGGTGGGGGAGGCCCCTGGGCCTTGGATCCGCCCCCTTCAGCAGCTTGGCTGGCCGTCTGGGCTTGAGGACCCCCAACTCAGGACGGGTACCAGCGCTGAAATAAGCGCAGAAAGAATTAAGATGTCCCGCCCGCGCCTGTGCACCACTGTGTAAATGAGCACCTCGCAGCACGCCCTGAAACCCCCAGCAGTCGCTCTCCCCTGAGCCTTGTGGGAGTCCTGGCACCGAAATCTGAACCTCTGGGCCTGGGCCAAGGGTTGGGTATCGCTTCGAATTCTGAGTCACCTCGGCTCCGTTTCCCTAAACCTCTCTTGAGTATCAGCTCCCTGAAGCTCCTGCAAGCCTTGGTAGAGGCTAGCCCAGTGTAGCTCATGCAGGGGGTTCGCTGTCCCTGTGTTTTGCAATCATGTATCCGGATCAACTACGTGGGCCCTCCTGCTGCACAGAGCTCAAGGAAACCCAGCTCCAGACTGCACGAGCTTGTGAGATTTTAATTGGCAAATTGGATCCGAAAGAGTTTATGGAGAAGACTTCACTCAACTCTAGCTAGACAAGTAATAAAATACTTAGAGATGTGTTTACGTGCTTGGTGAGCCCAAACCCAAATGGTGCAATTCCAGATAATGTTATTGGGGCTCTTCGTTCCATTTGAATGCACGCTGGGTACATCTTTGTGGGGGGGTTGGGAAGGGGTGGGCTTGAGGCAGGAAGAAACAAATTCTTAATGACAGATCACCAGTTGCTAAAAACTTGGAAGACAAAAAATATTTTCTAACATTTATAACCCCTATTAACATTTTGATGTACTTCCCTCCAGTGTTTTTTTTTTCCTTTAATTTTGTATGTTTTGTTCTGTAACCTAGTTTTTCCCCCTCAGCGTTTTATCATGTTTTCTATACAGTTAAGAAATAAGACTATGTACCATATGTACAAGTAACAACAACAGCAACAAAATGCATTTCTTGTTTGTTTTAACACTGAGGTGTTGCAAATTTTTATTCACACTCCCATAAATGGATCTTGAGTGAAAAATAAAATTTTGTACCATGAAAGAAAGATTTTTTTTTAATCCGTTTTGAACAAATGGGAAACAGGAAAAGATCGCTTTCTTAGGTAGAAGTGGTTTCCTCCTACTGAATCCAGATGATTGGCCACTGTATAGATAGTACCCATTTTTGCCCTGCAAAGTTCATCACTAGGCCTTAGAAAAGTGGCCTTCCTTGCACCTTACACCATTCTCCTTCCTTGCGTCTTGGTTTCGTATACCAGTCTCCATGAAAAGTTCAGGGTCCCAGCCATGCAGAACCTGTATACTCAATCTCTGACTGAGGGAAATGCAGAATTAAAACCAAGGAAGATTTTAAAGCCAACTCCATTTCCCTTGGCAACAGTTGGACCGTCAAAGAGTAGTGCACGTTTGAAATGCTCACAGCTGTTGCTTAGAACATTTCACATTTTGCAGAGTGGGGATTTTGCTTGAAAATTATGATCTCTATAAAGAATTCATTTCAAAACTCTTTCATTTTCTTTAAAATGGCTGAGTAACTGAAATGAGCAGGTCTTTTAAAATGGGAACATCCTTGCCTATGTGAAAAATTGTTCCTTGGACAATATTTTCTAAAGGAGGCCCATGCAAGCCAGGGTTGTCTATGTTCCAGGAATAGTACAAGGCAATCCATTTGGAAAGCAGAAGAAGAAAACATGGAGACATCTGCTTATGCTTAATTCTAATTGAGAAGTAGTCATTTAGAAAAAAAAAAAAAAGTTACAAAAAAGAAGTAGTCATTTAGATCAATTAATATTTTATATACAGAATAAGTGACCCTGCACTCAGTTCATGGAATCCTCTCTTGACCTAGAACAGCGTAGGAGATGTCCTCAAGGAAAACTGGAAGTTACCCATTTCCAGGGGTGGGCAGTGGAAATCCCACCCAGTCAGTCCTGGTCAACAGGTAGTGACTAATTGCAACTTGCTAGGTTCAACTAAGTGGATTTATTGAAGGTTTTACCTAGGCTTAATTTAACCCGTAGAGAACAAACACCTTTCCCAGGGTCCTTTGCAAACAAACCACAGGAAAACAAACACTGCAGAACACTTCTTAATACTAGATCTTTGACAGCCACGTTTCAAAGTTGAAATAACAATCTAATAAATCTAACCAAATGTCTAAAAAAAAATCAAATTCATCAATGAGATTATTTGAATGAGGATTTATATCCACTGTCATTGACAAATGCCTTTTACCGTAAGCATATATTATAACTGAGTCATAAATGAAAGCTTGTACTTAATAAACAAATATACATATCTTTGGTTAGAAATTGCTTCCAAAAAATATACTGATGGGAATAAATGATCAAAAAAGTTTAGAGACTTGTTACTCTGGTTAACACCAAAAAAGAAATACCTTACAGTCATCTGGGAAGCCATTATCAAGTGACAAAACACTGTTCATCACTATCAGATGAAAGCGCTCACTTCCCAGATACCAAGGCTGAGCTTATCGTGGATCTACTGAGACTATCAAATGGTGGCTGACTGGTGAACTAAAGAAGGGTCAGATAATAAGCAGAAACATCATCAAACCAATTCTCAGCCACCAGAGGAGGAAAAGATCTCCACTGACAAGACATCACAGAGGTGAACGAGCCCAATGTTTGTGTTGGGGAAGTGGGGTTTGGGCTGAGAGGGAAGAAAGATGAAAAAGCCTGAGGCAAGAGCTGCTCTCTGGAAAAAAACAAGAAAATTACACAGCAAGCATAGACTCGGGACTCTGCTGTTATATTTCTCTGAGCCACATTTATCTTCACTGGCAACACCCTGAGCAGTGACATTTTCCTGGGTCACAATTTTTTTTGTTTTATTTTTTTAGAGAGGGAGAGAGAACAGAAGCAGGAAGGGCAGAGGGAGAAGGAGAGAGAATTTCAAGCAGACTCCACGGTGGGCACAGAAGCCGATGTGGGGCTTGATCCCACAACCCCAAGATCATGACCTAAACTGAAACCAACAGTCGGCACTTAACCAACTGTGCTGCCCGGCACACTGTAAATAGTACAGTCACATTTTCAGATGCACCTCTAGGTGATAGGTTATTCATGGCTTTCCATGAGATTAATGTGTATAATTATTGCTTGAGATTGAAAACTTTTAGGTACTCCAGTTTCCTACCTAGCAGTGAGAGACCCTAGGTCACTGATGGATCAAGAAAATGGGGAAAGAGAAAAGATGGGGAAAGACAAAGTCAGCTTCAAGTGCACTTTGGTTCGCATGGGATAAAACAAAATAAGGTACCACAAACAATTTTGCTTTTAAGACAGTTAAATTACACAATTAAATGAACTAAAGCTATAACTAATTATAAGCACAATGCTGATAACACAGACTCTGGAATCAGATTTACCTGAGGTGGAATCCCAGCTCACACAGTCAGGAGCTGGGGCAAATTATTCACTTGTCACATTCTTGGTTTCCTGGCCTGTAAATAGATAGACTCACACTTCATAACTCCTTGGGCAGTCAACAGATTGTCATGAGGTTATGCATCTACTACATGACACATGTCTGCACGTGTTCACTGCTCAACAAACACTAGTTCTGACCATAATCATCCACTTTGTTTATATTTTAATAGTTTCTATCCATCTAGAAACTTCTAGAAAGTTTTTCCCCCTTGAAATTTTATTCCGGCGTGTCCCATTGTGACAGGAAGAAAAGAAGCAAGGAAACGAGGCATGCCTTTCAATACACTTCCATGCTAAATTATAGACTGTGTGTGAAGGCATTCATTAGCAATAACAAGAATTTGCATCTTACACTATCCATATACTTCTAAAAGTGAAAAAATGGTCATTTGACTTAACATCCTTTCAGAGCTTTACCTTCATTTTTAATTGACATTCCTTTAAAAGAGGCCCAAACTATTTTTGCTCTAAACTTAGCTATTTCTATTCCTCTCTGTAACCTGCAGAATGGCACTAGGAACAAGGTCCTGATTTCTGTCCTAGCCCTGCCCTTAGTAACAGCCTAGACTTGATGTGGTAGATATCTGCTTCCCATCCACCGCTGCCTTTCCTTGGAGGACCACACCACTTCCCTCATGTGATCCTGGTGGACAGGTAATAACTGCGCTGCTAATGTCTTTCCTCCCTGCAGAGAGGTAAGTAAAAAGTAAAAGACCTAAGGAGATCAAATCCAAGATTTCCTCTCTGAATGTTGGGAGAGGGATACCTTTCTTCCTCTTGGAACAAAAACCGTAGAAAGGATGTAAATTAGAGCTGCATGTCACCATCATCCTCTTCTTCCTCCATCTTGGAGGAATCCAATATGGTAGAGGTAACTTTGGAAAAATGCCAGGTTTTAACAACACAATTGAAACTGCTGGATTCAGTTCTGTTTGAAGGTAGTTTCAATCATATGAGCCCGTAAATTCCCTTTTTTGTTTAAGCTACTTTGGAGTTGAAGTTCTATAACATATGCCCAAAAGAATCCCGACTTATAAGACACAGGCAAGTCACTTAACCTCACCAAGCCTCACCTTAGACCCTGGATCTGGGGTTTTCTAGGAGTTGCATTAAATGAAATATTTAGACAAAATCTGATCTTAAGCATGAAAGACAACCATTTAAAGTGACCCTGCCAAGAATTCTTTCTTAGTGTAATTCATCAAGTCTAATTTGTTTGTTGGCTTTTATTTTTAAGACTTGAAGCAGATATTCTTAAGAATTATACTTTTAGGGATGCCTGGGTGGCTCAGTTGGTTAAACGTCTGCCTTCAACCCAGGTCGTGATCCCAAAGTCCTGGGATTGAGCCCTGCATCAGGCTCCTTGCTCAGCAGGGAGCCTGTTTATCCCCCTGCCTGCTGCTCCTCCTGCTTGTGCTCTCTCTCTGACAGATAAATAAAATCTTAAAAAAAAAAAAAAAAAGAATTATACTTTTAGAATTAAGTGCCCCTAAAATACACCTGCATGAGAAGAAACAGTACAGTGATCTACCAAACATGAAAATGAGCTTTTTTCTTAGCAAACTACTGCTTTTCAATAGTTTGTTTTACTGCATCCCTTAAAACACCAAGGCCAGATTTCAGGAAATGCAGCCTATGGTTGAATGTTCACCTAGGGTTCCATTGCTCTATCGTAGAGAGAGAACATTATTTTAAAGGTATCAATAGAGTAAAGCCTATGAACATAGGGTAAATTACTGCTAAAATGTTCTAAAAGGGAAAGACAACCAAAAAGGTGAAAACTTAAATCTGAGCACACTGTTATTAAAACAAAATAAACCAATAAGGACAACATATACAATCTTCTATGGTACTGGCGATAATAACTAGAACCATGTATAGCAATTTCAGTTCACTTTCATATGCACTATTTAATTGGAACCTTAATGCTGTAGATACATAGTATTTCTTTTTTAAGATTTATTTATTTATTTGAGAGAGAGAGAGAGAGAAAGCCTGCGGGTGAGAGTGAGTCTGGGGGAGGAGCAGAGGGGGAGAGAGAGAATCTCTAGCTGACTCCCCACTGAACCGCAAGCCCAATGCAGAGCTTAATCTCATGACCCCTAGATCATGACCTGAGCTGAAATTAAAAGTCAGATGCTTAACCAACTGAGCCACACAGGTGCCCCTGTAGATACATAGTATTTCTAATTTATAAATAAAAAACATGAGGATCAGAGAAGTTATCCAGTATCATACAACTAGTAACTAGTAGAACCACAATTTGAACCCAGATCTTCCAAGGGCTAGGTCTTTTTTTTTTTTTTTTAAGATGTTATCTATTTATTTGAGAAAAAGAGAGCAGGGAGAGCAGGGAGCCTAACAGGGGTCTTGATCCCAGGACCCTGAGATCATGACCTGAGCCAAAGGCAGATGCTTAAATGACTGAGTCATCCAGGCGTCCCGTGGACCAGACCTCCTTATGCTGTACCAAGTTACCTCGGTTTTTAAATCTTTGCTTGCTAACAGTATGTCCAAGTGATTGAATATAAAGCTACTCTTTTCCCCATCACATAGAAGAGACTAATAAGATACAGAAGTTAAGTGTGTAATAGAAGGTCATAAAGAAAAGAAAGTAGAAATAATGGGCCAAGTCTTCCATTCTCATCAACACGGTCTCCCATTCATTGAAGACGATGAGCCAGAAACTATGGCAGACATTTTGAATGTATTCTCCTCGCAATAACCCATTGGTGTAGGAAGTTTTGTCCCATTTTACAGATGCAAAAAGTAAGACACAGAAAGTTTAGTTTCTTTTCCAACATTATACATCTAGTAAGGAGCAGAACCTGGGCAGGAGTTAAGACTAGAAGGCACTGAAATTCTAAACTATCTTACTGCCTGTCCCACTGGAAATCTTCTACACAATCAGGTTTGTATATAGTGCTGTGTTAGCATGTATTTAAAACGTGAAGGCTTTCCACTCATTTCCCTTGGTATTTGTCTCTCTGCAAAATAACAAAGAACCCCCATCTGGCTTCGTGAGAAGCACACTTTGTTGGCAGAGTGAGGTTACAGTATGGATTCAAGTCAACCTTCTTTTTCAAGAGGTTTTTTTTTTTTTTAGAATTTAGATTTAAAGAGCTTTGAAAACAAGGATGATGGCCATAGTCACCTCAAGTATTTGAAACTTTCGTTTGATGGTTCTTCTAAATCAAGAAAGCTTATAGTCTCAGATTTGGAAGGTTAGTGACCCAGTTAACATACCAGTTGGCAACTAGAACAAAGTACTTATGAAAAAGTATTTTTGAAAAAAAGCATTGGGAGAGATTCAGTCAAAGTATAAAATCCTAGCTGTCTTGACCTTCCGAGGGAAAAAAAATGTTATAATTAACTAGAACTCATGGGTCCCACAGGCTGACTATGGCAAATGCTCCACGTCAAGAGAAATCCTCATCACGATGGTCAGACATTTCAATAAGCCTTTCTTTTTTTTTTTTTTTTAAGATTTTATTTATTTGACAGAGAGAGATCCCAAGTAGGCAGAGAGGCAGGCAGAGAGAGTGAGAGGGAAGCAGGCTCCCCGCCAAGCAGAGAGCCCGATGCGGGACTCGATCCCAGGACCCTGAGATCATGACCTGAGCCGAAGGCAGCGGCTTAACCCACTGAGCCACCCAGGCGCCCCTCAATAAGCCTTTCAAACACTTAATATAGGAGACCTTTCCTAACCAAAACTTTCATTATTTTATTTCATCATTCCCTCATGCATTCATTCCAAACATTTAAATACCTACCTACCCTGGGCCCTGGGGAAATTCAAATCCAAGTAAGAGAGAAGTACTATCTCTCTGTGTTTATGAGATGTTATGATCAAGGGCTAATTGTTATGAAAGCCCAGAGCCCAGGGTAAAATCCTGTGACCAGGAGGGGAAAATGGAAAAAAATTCGGGAAAAAGAGGAGATGATATGTAAGCTGAATTGTGACACTCAGAACTCCCATTCACTGCTGGCTTGGTACCTGATTTGTGTGTGTTTGTCTCTTCAGGGTATTCTTTTTTTTTTTTTTTCCGGTTTTTTTTTTTTTTTAACAGTCTTGAGGTCTTTTATTTTCTTTACATTTATCATGCCATGAATTCACAGGGAGTGGGTTCCAGCAGTTCGGGTTCGTTTCCATTGGTTCTCACGAACTGTGCTTCTCCGGGTGGATCAGGCCGGCGCTTCAGTTGTACCCAAGTACCTTTCTCCTTGGCATCCTTCTCTTTCGGGTCGTTTTCCTTCACACGCTTCAGGAAGCTATCTCAGCTCTTTGCATGTTTAATATGCTCAACGCGTACGTTAATTCTCTTGGCAAGAACCTTGCCCTTACTTGTTTGTTTACAACAATGCCAGCAGCATGCTGAGTAACATTGTAGACTCTTTCCGTTTTGCCATGGTAACACTTGTGGGGAATTCCTTTTGAACAGTGCCCTTTCCCTTGATGTCCACAATCTCACCTTTCTTGTAGATTAGCATGTATGTGGACAAAGGAACAAGTCCATGTTTTCTAAAAGGCCTGGAGAACATATAATGGGTACCTCCCCTCTTTCCCTTTGTGTTGGTCATTTTGGACAGTTACTGGAAGATAGCGGTTCCGGCCGAAAGGAAGCCAGGGTATTTTTATTATGGGCCAGGAATTATCCAAAGTGAGTCACATAGATTATTTTTATTTAATTCATAAGTGTTCAGCCAATTTAGATTCTTCCTTCCTTCCCTTCTCACCTTCCCCCTACACCTCCAGGTCGGAGTCAGAAAGTAGGATATCCCTCTTCCTTCTCTAGGTGCTGGGATATTTGGGAACAGACAGAACCCATGGTTCTCTCTCTCTCTCTTTTTAGATTTTATTTATTTATTTATTTATTTATTTATTTATTTATTTATTTATTATTAGACAGAGAGCATGAGAGCAGGGAGGGTCAAAGGGAGAAGCAGTAAGGAGCCTGATGCAGGATTCGATCCTAGGACTTCCAGATCATGACCTGAACCAAAGACAGTCCCTTAACCAACAGAGCCACCCGGGCTCAGAGAACCCATGGTTCTCTCTTTAGAGTCAGAGCACAGGAGACTTACCAGGCACTTATGGTATCTGGTATAAGTGAAGTAGGGGAATTGTTAGAATGTTGGACAGGGCTGCGCTTCACCTCAGTAAGCAGGGATTCACAGCAGACCAGCAAGACTCTGGGGTCTTTTTTGTTTCTGTCTCTTGCTGTAATTGTGCTCCAATTTTTTTGTCACACTAAAGAGGGGCTTTCTTTGAGAGCCAGGCCATGTGGTACAAAATGGCAGATAAGCCCTCATGTTTGCATTGTCTTGATTCCAGAGAGCAGCCAGGAGTTCAGTTGGGATCCCTGGAAGGGGGTCCTGGCCCAGCTTGGGTCAGGTACCTATGGTAGTCCAGTCAACTGTGGTCAGGATATCAGTCATGTTGTACAAAATGAATGTTGGGGCTCTTTGTTATTTCCAGGTGTGCTGGGGAAGAGAAAGTAGAGAATGACCCCTGCCCCAAAATAACACACAGTGATTGTCTAAGTTTTTCCAAGTAAACTGATAATAGTAGAATTAATGAACTGAGAATATGAACATTTCTTGGTTTCTTTTTTTAAAGATTTTATTTATTTGAAAGAGGGACAGAGAGTGCGTGCATGTCAAAGTGAAGGAGTAACAAAGGGAGAAAACGTCAAGCAGACTTTGAGCTGAGTGCAAAGCCCCATGCGGAGCTCAATCCCACAACCCTGAGATCATGACCTGAGTCGAAACCAAGAATGGGAACCTTAGCCAACTGAGCCACCCAGGCGCCCCAAATATTTTTAAGTTCTTGATTGCATTCTGCCACTTTGCCAACATGATTATCCTTTCTCATCCTGTCTAAATTTATAGGTAAAAAATTTGAAACTGATTATCACTTTCATCTTTTCAACCACAGAGGTAAAATAGTTAAAATATTTTCCACATATTTGATAGTCATTTATATTTATTTTTCTGCAAATTATCTATCGGTGTTCTTTAGTTCTATTACAATTTTAGTGTTTTTGTTATTTACTTAAATCCATTTTTTATATGTTGAATTTTATGTAGAGAAGCATACCATAATTCCTTGGAGATTTCTTTCATTGCTAAGCAAAGTTCTTAAAAAAGTCTTTCCCTTAAAAATTCCTCCTCCTGAAAATCTTTCAAACAAAGATACTCCTAAGGTTCATCAAGGATATTAATTGCAGAATTTTAATAACAAAAAATAAAAACAACCTAAGTATGTATCAGTTGAAGGATAGTAAAATCATAGCATATTCATGCCATGGAATATTATATAGCCATTAAATATGAGGGAGATGTATATATATATTTGTATGCAGAGGTGTCAATGATATTAAGTGAAAAAATGCAAGAATTGCAGAATTATATGTAAAACAGTACCCTATTTATATTAGGAAAAACATAATATATGAAATATATAGCTACCTAGACAAGGTAAATATCAAAAATAAGTCTGGAAAGATATACCTGGAATTGTGACTGGTGAATTCCTTTCGTCATGGTTCAGAGTTAATGATTAAATTATGTATTTAGATATTGTTTTGATTTTTTAAAAAGATTTACTTATTTATTTTTAGAGAGAGAGAGAGCACAAGTGGAGGGGCAGAGGGAGAAGGAGAGAGAACCTCAAGCAGGCACCATACTCAGTGTGAGCCCAATGGCGGGCTCAGTCTCACAATCCTGAGATCATGACCTGAGCTGAAACCAAGAGTCAGATGCTTAATGTCCTATACCACTCAGATGCCCTTTGTTTTAATTTTTCACAGGGAATACATATTACCTTTAAACTTTATTTCATGCTGTGTCCAGGTCGCTCAGTCCATTAAGCGTCTGACTTTGGCCTAGGTCATGACCTCACATCCTGAGAGTGAGCCCCTGTGTCAGTGTCTCTGCTCAGCGGGGAGTCTGCCTGCCTCTCCCTCTGCCCCCTCCCCACCTCCTCAAATAAATTAATCAAATCTTTTTTAAAAAAACTTTATTTCACAAAACATCTTAGACATACAAGTCATTGAGTGAATAATATAACATATAACCATGTACCTACCACACAGCTCGAGAATTAAATACCAGCACAGTAGAAGCCTCTTGTGTAACCTTTTCCATCACATCCCTTCTGTCTCAGAGGTTACCATGTCCCTAAATCGGGTGCTTTTTAGTCCCATGATGTCATACCTTTACTAAATATGTACATATTCTTAAATAGCAAGTAATATTTTTGCATATTTTAGGATTGTAAATAATTGGTATTATGTATACAATTGGTATTATGTATATAATTGGTATGTTATCTTTTGTAGCTTATTTTTTCACTTAACATGATATGCTTTTTTTTTTTTTTAGATTTTCTTTATTTATTTGAGAGAGAGAGCCACCACAAGTTGGGGTGGGAGGGCGAGGAAGAAGAAGACTCTCCACTGAGTAGGGACCCCGATGTGGGGCTCGATCCCAGGACCCCAGGATCATGACCTGAGCCAAAGGCAGACATTTAACTGACTGGGCCCGCCAGGCACCCCGTGGTGTGCTTTAAATTTAACCATGTTAATACACATACTTCAGATAATTCCCTTTATTCATATATTCAGATAATTCCCTGTTACAGAGTATTCCATGTACAAATGTTCTGCAGTTTGTTCATATGGTTTTGTGATGATAGGTTTCCAGCATTTTACTATTTTGAACAGTGGTGCTGTGGCCATTCCTAGGCTCATATCCATGCGTATGGTTCTCAAGTTCGCGTGTGTGTGTGTGTGTGTGTGTGTATCTAGCAGTAGAATCAGGTCATAGGGTATGTGCTTCACTCTCACAAAATAGGAACAAATTGCTTTCCTCAATGTTTGTACCAATTTACATTCCCGGCAGCAGCGTATCAGAGGTTCTGTCATTCTAAAAACTCCTTAACCCACTCAGAGAGCAGACATTTATCTCTATATATTATCTTCTAATTTTTGTTTTATGTGTCTCTTACAGTATACTCTTTAATTGAGCTTGAATTAATTTTGCTACAAGTTGTGACATGGGACATAAAATGACTTTTTTTTTTTTTTAACAGACAGAGATCACAAGTAGGCAGAGAGGCAGGCAGATAGAGGGAATGGGGGAAGCAGGCTCCCTGCTGAGCAGAGAGCCCGATGCGGGACTCAATCCCAGGACTCTGAGATCATGACCAGAGCTGAAGGCAGAGGCTTTAACCCACTGAAACACCCAGGGACCCAACGACTTTTTTTTTTTTAAACAAATAACCAATTTTCCCACCATTGTTCATTGACAAGGCAAGTCCTTTTTCATTATACTTTTAAAGCTTTCTCTTACTTATTCTCATCTGATGGCTGAATTTCTCATCTGGTTGAATTTCAGTATCCTAAATAACCTATTGAGATTTTATTGTAATTGCATTAGGCCCATGAATTATTTGGGTCTAAAACTGGCATTCAACAGCTCATACCTCTACTCTCAAAGTGAAATAACTGAACTCCTCACTGCATAGAATCAAGTATCTTCAGCCTGCTCCCGAAGTCCCCTCTTATTTGTATCCGTATTTATCTTTCAGGCTCATCATTTCCAGCAAGCCAGTGTCTTCCTTGTCCGCTAAGCTTTCCTTATTTTTTTCCTACAAACTTTGTTCATGAAGTTCCCTCCAATCAGGAATGCCAACTCTTGGAGCGCCTGGGGGGCCCAGATGGTTGGGCGTCTGCCATCGGCTCAGGTCATGATCTCCAGGTCCTAGGATGGAGCCCCCACATCGGGCTCCCAGCTCAGTGGGGAGTCTTTATTTTTTTTTTATTTCTTTTCACTGTAACAGAATTCATTGTTTATGCACCACACCCAGTGCTCCATGCAATACGTGCCCTCCCTATTACCCACCACCTGGCTCCCCCAACCTCCCACCTCCCGCCCCTTCAAAACCTTCAGATTGTTTTTCGGAGTGCATAGTCTCTCGTGGTTCATCTCCTCTTCCAATTTCCCTCAACTCTCTTCTCCTCTCCATCTCCCCATGTCCTCCATGTTATTTGCTTTGCTCCACAAATAAATGAAACCATACGATAATTGACTCTCTCTGCTTGACTTATTTCACTCAGCATAATCTCTTCCAGTCCCGTCCATGTTGCTACAAAAGTTGGGTATTCATCCTTTCTGATGATGAATCAGAATACACCATCGTGTATATGGACCACATCTTCCTTATCCATTCGTCCGTTGAAGGGTATCTTGGTTCTTTCCACAGTTTGATGACCGTGGCCATCGCTGCTATAAACATTGGGGTACAGATGGCTCTTCTTTTCACCACATCTGTATCTTTGGGGTAAGAATGCCAACCCTTCTTCCATTCCCTTTGTTTTGTTTATTTAAAACTTTTCCTTCTTTTGGGACGCCTGGATGGCTCAGTGGATTGAGCCTCTGCCTTCGGCTCGGGTCATGATCTCATGGTCTTGGGATCGAGTTCCACATCGGGATCTCTGCTTGACAGGGAGCCTACTTCCTTCTCTCTGTCTCTCTGCCTGCCTCTCTGCCTGCTTGTGATCTCTGTATGTCAAATAAATAAAATCTTAAAAAAAGAAACTTTTCCTTCTTTCAAGGCCCTGCTGGGCTCCTAGCTAGAGTTAGAGTCCTAGACAGGAGTTAGTCCACCGTGTTGCATTGCTATTCAATCTTCCAGTAAGTCTGTATTTAATCTTACCAGTTCTATGACTGAGTTAACTAAAATAAGACAATGGGAGACGAGAGGAACTTGCCTGGAGAGAAGTCAGTAAGAACAGTTGCTGGTAAGAGTACTTTTACTCCTGTAAACTTGGAGTGGAGAGAATAGCAGGACACGTGGTAGAGAAAAGCTGGAGCTGGTGTCTCAACATCCCACCTTACCCTCCTACGACCAGAAAACAGTGGTGAAGCCAGGTAATAGACAAGTCGGGCATCAGGCATCCGCACCATCAAAATGCCTTGCATTTGAAGAGTACTTTAGGGTTTGCTAATTTGCACACACATCATCTCATTTAATACTTGAAAAACTTTGAAGTAGGTGACATATCTCCATTTTACCAGTGAGGACCCTGAGGATTAGACGTTAGAAGTCTCCAGCTAGAAACTGGTAGGGCCAGCTCTGTGACTCCAACCTTCCAGTGACCCCACTTCATCACTTATACTCCCCATTGCTTCCACGTTGACTTCAAAATTTTTCAAATTTTATTTTTAACTGTGGCAAAAAAAAAAAAAACTCACATAATATGAAATTTCCCTCAACCACTTTTAAGTGTACGGTTAATCATGTTAACTATATTGACATCATTCTATAGCAGATCTCTAGAATTTTTTCATCTTGTAAAACTGCACTTCTATAGCCATTGAACAACAGTTCCCCATTTCTCCCTTTTCCCAGCCCCTGGCAATCACCATGCCACTTTCTGTTTCCATGATTTGGATCACTCTAGATATCTCCTACAAGTGGAATCATACAATATTTGCCTTTTGTGACTGGCGTATTTCACTCAGGCTGATCTTTATGGGAGCATGTGTCTGAATTTCCTCTTTTTTAAGGCAGAATAAGATTCCCTTGTATATATATACCACACTTTCCTTATCTGTTCACTTGTCAGTGGACACTTGGGTTGCTTCTACCTCTCGGCAACTGTGTAATATTGCAATGAACACGGATGTACAAAAGTCTCTTTGAGATCCCGCTTTCAGTTCTTTCCCATATATACCCAGAATATATACCCATATATTCCCATATATACCCAGGATCCTATGATGACTCTGCATTTAATTTTTTGAGGAACCGTGTTAACTTTTACACAGATAGCTGCATTCTCATAGACTCTAGTGCATTATGTTAAGCAGAGCATATCGCCTTTCCTCTAATTAAATTGAAAACAGCCATCATGCTCTTATATAACCATTAAAATATGTTTCAACTTCTTACTTAAGATGCATTATTTACAACTAGGGCAACTGTAGATGCTTTCGTTTCCTCCCAGTCTCAGTGAACACATTCTTCTTCACTTTTACCTCCACCCTACCCTCCACCCCCTAAGTCAGGGGCACTAGATGAGAAGATTCATGATGGAAGGACCGATCTATTTTTGTGCAATTCTGCACCTCAAGTAACTAGCACAGTGACTGGCATATAATAAGCATTCAAAAAATGGTTAAATGAACTGGTGAATGAGGGGGCTTTGGTGGCTCAGTCAGTTAAGCGTTTGCCTTCGGCTGGGGTCATGGTCTCAGGGTCCTGGGATCGAGCCCCTTGTCACACTTCCTGCTCTCCCTCTGCCCTTCCCACTCGTGCTCTCTGTCTCTCAAATAAATAAAATCTTTAAAAAAGAACGCTATCTTAAGTCAATAAAACTTAAGTTAATGAAGTTAGTAAATAAAGTAAATAAATAAAGTTAATAAAACTTAAAAAAAGAATTGTGAGTGAGTGAATAAAAGACTATGTTCTGGGTATAGTCAAAAAAATTGAACTTACCCACAAAGTGGATGTTGTCATTTTTAAGAGAGCATAGTTCAGGACTTTTTTTTTTTTTTTTTTAAGATTTTATTTATTTATTTGACAGAGAGAGATACAGGGAGAGAGGAACCACAAGCAGGGGGAGTGGGAGAAGGAGAAGCAGGTTCTTCGCTGAACAGGGAGCCAGATGTGTGGCTCAATCCCAGGATCCTGGGATCATGACCTGAGCTGAAGGCAGACGCTTAACGACCGAGCCACCCAGGCGCCCCAGTTTAGCACTTCTTGTTCCAGCAAAGCAAGAAGTAGATCACATAAGGCAAAGAGATATTCAATGACATGAGCTTTACCAGAACGAAGATACGATCCCTAGGATAAATTCAGACTAAAGCCCTAATGGTAACACAGGATCATACCAACCATGAGGATTTGGAGAGCTTGGGAAACCCTTGGAATTCTAAGAATGTCCTGCTGGATTAATAGGACAGAGCTCTAGGTAGAAAAAGCCAAGAGATGGTGCTAATAGCGCAGGACTGTATTTCTCTTCCTTTTTGCCAGACAGCATGGACCCTGGTTAGAGAGCATTGGCAGCAAAAGCATTGTCATACCAAGTGGAAGATTTCCTCCTGGCCAGCTTGCCATGCATTAGGCTGACTGATGCCCTCTAATGAGGACAGGGGTGTGGGAGCAAAGAGAGGATTAAAGAAACTGAGAGCAGTTATTGTCTCCTAAAGAAAGCAAGGTCTCCTGCTAAAGGCTGCTGGCTGTACGTCTTTGGACTTGATATACAACCTTATGAAAGGAACTGGAGGAAATGGAATTACAGTGTATCAGCAAAACTTAAATCTAGACTTAACAAAAATCGCATGAATTTTCCAAGGATAGAGGCCCTGGAACAAATCGTTCAGTAGAAATTATGCTCTGCACATATTTAAAGAATGAATGAATTGTAGCTCTCTTCCATTCAAATGGGAAGATGGAATTCAAGTGAAAAATATCTTCTAATAGGCATGTCCCCACAAAAAGACAAAAGACAAGGTTAAGTTGCTTGATGATTATGTGAAATCTTTTCCCATTCTCTTAGTCATGAGTTTAATTATTTTTTCTAAAGATTTTTTTTTTTTCTAAAGAGAGAGAGAGAGACAGAAATCCCAAGCTGGGGCAGTGGCAGAGGGAGAGGGAGAGAGAGAAGCAGGATCCCCACTGAGCAGGGAGCCCAGTGTGGGGCTGGATCCCAGGATCCCAGGATCCCAGGACCTCAGGGGCCAAAGGCAGACTTTAACCAACTGAGTCACCCAGACACCCCTCTTAGTCATGAATTTGAATTCACACTAGCAGATCAATATAGTAAATAATGGGACCTTTTTATATATATTGCTTAATATAGGAGACAACATAGTTTCATGGAAAATGCTAAACACAGGTCAAAAGACTTGCGTTCTGACACTAGTATCGCTTGGACCACACTGGCCTTTCAGAAAATTATCGGTTTTCATTGCCTACAGTGCCAGAAGAATGGTACAAAGCTGATCATGTCACTCCCCAGCATAAAATTCTTCATGGGCATCTGTCACTTGTAGACAAATTCAGAGCACTTTCGCCTAGTAAATTCCTGATCTCACTCCGACTTACCCAAATAGCTTAACATCTATCATTTGCCCCTCCAAACATGTCAAGCAGTACTGAATGATATGTAATTTCCTCAAGATAAACCACACTCATTCATGCTTTCACTGCTTAAACACCCTTCTCCCTTCTTTTATTTGGCTTCTACTCATGCTTAAATGCCCCCACTCTGACTTTCCTCTAGGAGCTTCCATGTGTCATACTGCCATAATGACATCGTATTATAATTAACAATTTGCATGCCTGCCTTCCCATTAGACTCTTCTCCCACCGCCATAAAAGTAATCTCTTTGTATCATATAAATTCGAACAAAGTGTAGAAAGTAAAATGTCCCCTTGAAACCCACTCCCAAAGGCAGTTCTTGTTAACACAGAGCAGAAAACCGTAAGTTTCCTTTGAATTTTCAGAACATAGCAGTGCCTGGTATATAAGAGGCCTCAATAAACAGAGCTAAATGGGGGCGCCTGGGTGGTTCAGTCGGTTGAGCATCCAACTCTTGGTTTTGGCTAAGGTCATGATGTCATGGGTCGTGGAATTGAGCCCTGTTTTAGGCTCCAGGGTCAGTGGGGAGTCTGCTTGAAGATTCTCTCCCTCTGCCCCTGCCCATCCCCCTACACCCGTGTACTCTCTTTCTAAAATAAAATAAATCTTGGAGTGCCTGGGAGGGTCTTTTGGTTGGGTGTCCAACTCTTGGTTTCAGCCCGGGTTATGGTCTCAGGGTCGTGGGTGGAGCCCTGTGTCAGGGCTCCGTGCTCTTTGGGGAGTCTGCTTAAGATTCTCTCTCCCTTTCCTGTTGCCCCTCTTCCCCTTGCATGCGCTCGCTCTCTCTCTCTCTCTCTCTCTCTAAAACCGATAAATAAATCTTTAAAAAATAAAAGAAATAAAACTTAAAAAAAATAAACAGAGCTAAGTGAACGAATCTATAAAAAGAAGAGGGCATAGCTGGCTATACCAACCAGCAGTATGTTGTGGTGATAGAATCACGCAGGATAATGACTATGAAATCTCTTTGAACCCTGGAAAGCATCATGTAAGACCAAAATCTCGTGACAAGTGACTAATGACCCTGGGCCTCATTTTATCTGGCATCTTGGTTTCAATGATGCTGATGCTGATGATAAAAATAAACAATAGCTAACACTCATTGAGCACTTTTCATGTCTGAAGTACTGTCCTAAGTGTTTCACCTGTATTAACTCACTTAATTATTATAAGAATCTAAAAGGTGAAGACTATTAATTTCACCATTTTTTTTTTCCAGATGAGGAAACCAAGGTACAGAAGGCTATGTGACTTCCCCTCCAAAACCACCGAGGTAATGAGTAATACAGTCAGGATTTAACCCAGAGAATCTGGCACCTGCATCCACACTCAGCCCCATCACTGGGCTGCCCCCGATATACAACCCTGAGGTCATAACAAGAGCCAGTTACTTCCCGTTCCTACAGTGCTTCTTGATCTAGTTTTAGAGTCGGAAGTACCTTAATCTCTGTCGTCCTTTGTTTCCTCACATGTAAAATGGGTATATTAGTGGCCCCCATCTCACGAAGTTATTTGTGTGGAGTATCTCCAACTCTGCCTCAGGTAGCCGAGCCAGGAAGGGGATGAAACCCAGACCCTGGAGCCAGGGACCGATCACACTGCAACAGAGAAGTGGGACAGCAAGACAAGAAGACTGCACTGGTGATCCTCATCTCGGAGGAGCTCAGCATCCCTCGACAAGTGTATTTGCTGGCAGATGAATGCTGAGAACTAGCACTCTAACTCGGGCCTTTTCAGTCAAAATCTCGGTGGCCAAGGAAGCAGGCTCCCGTGAAAAGAAAGCGCATTCACAAGATGGGACCCTAACTTATTAATTTGGTTCTTTGGCTCTGGTCTGTACTAATGGCCGCAATGGTTGATGGCTACCTGTACCTGATAGGACAGGAATGGAAGTGAAACGTTACAGCGTGTCACGTGTGTAACAGCAGAGGCACGTGCGCTCAGTACTGTGGAAGCAGGGAGAAGACTACACTGGCAGGTGCTTACAGATGGTGCTTGGATCTGAACAGTCTTCAAGGCTTATAGAAAACTCAGTCCAACTTTCAAAAGGAAATGCCAGGTGGAGTGCTAGAGCTCTATCCAGCCAAGCGACGGTCCTATCACACCAGCCTCGGGACCCTGTGGGAGTCACAGTTAATGAAGGTCTCTGGGGAAAGAGTACTTGGTTAAGCCCCTGCTGGGATCTCATTCAACTCCTGGGCCAAGCTCCATTATGGGTAAAGCCCCTAAGGAAATATGGAGCCTTTATTCTGTCCCAGAGAAGAGAAATGAAGGCACAGATGGCAACTTCATACATAGAAGTCTAGTTTAATCAACGACGAAGTTATTGGAACCAAAAAAAAAAAAAAACCCTGAAAAAAAAAATAACAAACTACCCTCAAATTAATATAGCATTGCCCCTAGGCTAGGTACTAAAGACAGAAGGTAGAAAACTGACAAATCTGCTGTTAACTAGAAATGAATAGCTAAAAACTAAACATGAAGTTTTTCCAAGGGAGTCTTACAAATGCTCTGAATGTCAGAGCAAAGAGTGAGCCTCTAGAAGGAAGAGCTCCCGAATGCAGGGTGGCTGCAGGGCGAGTCAAGGTGATGCGGGGGGGTTTTGAGTGGCACTGAGAAACACTTCTTTAGACTAATAATATTAACAACTTCGGCCATACCTAGTGGTACGGAGCCTAGAAAACAGCACAGGGAAACATTGTCCTCAGAATTAAAACAGTGAGAGCTCAAGGCATAATAGATGCAATGAGCCATCTGCAGAGGTAAATCACCCTAAGAAATGTTTTGTGAATGTGTTTGCAGAGAAACTTGGGAGGACCTGAGTCCAATGTTCATGACTAAAATTAACCACGTATTTTATGCCTCTGCGCCTTTGCACATGTTTTCCTTCTGCCCATTTTATTATCTGTTGCTCTTTTCTCCCCTTTCTCCAGCCTATCGGGTAAATTAGTTTTCTTTCAAAATACATTCCAGGCATCGTCTTCTCTCTCTCTCTCTTTTTTTTTAATATTTTATTTATTTATTTGACAGATAGAGATCACAAGTAGGCAGAGAGGCAGGCAGAGAGAGAGAGAGGAGGAAGCAGGCTCCCTGCCAAGCAGAGAGCCCGATATGGGGCTTGATCCCAGGACCCCGGGATCAGGACCCGAGCCGAAGGCAGAGGCTTTAACCCACTGAGCCACCCAGGTGCTCCAGGCATCTTCTCTTAACCTGTGCCTGAGAACAGAATGAATCATCTCTATCCTCCCTCCCCCTACTTTTGCACTCTGTACATCTTCTTTTTATTGGTTGAGACTCTGTCTCCCCTCCTACACTGCAGGCTCTCTGAGGTCTTGGCAACTGTGTACCTGCTCCCCTTCTCCAGCATCACCCACTACAGTGCCTAGCCCAATGGACACTTAGTTCAGCTGATCCACTGAGCGGGTCAGAAGAGAGGAGGAAGGCTATGTCTCCTTTAGAAATGGTGCAGCAGGATATTTGGGGTGAGGTTGGGAGGTGTGGTGGTTTGCCAGATTGGCGTATTGAATTATGCCATTGGTTTAGGGGCAGTAGCAGAATCTACAGGAACCATGACATTTTTATGTTTATTGAAAGAGAACTCTAGAGGCACCTGGTCGGCTCAGTTGGTGGAGCGTGTGGTTCTTGATCTTGGGGTTCTAAGTTTGAGCCAAATGTTGGGCATAGAGATTACTTAAAAATAAAATCCTTTTTTAAAAAGGGAACTCTAGCTTTTTTTTTTTTTTTAATGAGAAAGCAGTTTAGTAAGGAGACAAATGTGTAAACAAAAATATCCAAGCTGCTATAAAAGTACACATAAGATTAAGAGCTAGTACAAAGCAAAGGGAGGATTAACTCCCTAGATGGAGATCAGCAAAGGTTTCGCAGAGGAGGAACTGATTGAGCTGGGTCATAAGGATAAATAGGAGTTTGTCAAACAAACCACCGGGCAGAGGGAACAACCTTACCAAAGCATGGGAACAGTGTAACATTATAATTATGACTTTGTGCTTACTCTACTCCCAGACACTGTCCGTTTTTCTTTTTCTTTTTTTAGATTTTATTTCTTTTTTCAAGAGAAAGAGAGAGCACAAGCGGGGGGGCAGTGCAGGGGAGAAGCCGACCCCATGGAGCAGGGAACCTGACACAGGGCTCAATCCCAGAACCTTGAGATCATGACCTGAGCCAAAGGCAGGTAACAACAGAGGTACTAAGCCACCCAGGTACCCCAACTCCCAAACATTTTTCTAAGAGCTTTTACATGTTTCCACTCATGTAATATTGTCAACCATCTTTTAAAGTTTATACAGTGTTATCAATTAGATTCCACTGCTTTTAACAGAGACTTGAAAAAATAGTAGCTAAACAACAGGCAGTTTCTTTCTCCACAAAACCTCAGGGTCCCAGACTCCTTTTAGCCAACAGCTAGAAGCTAGTCGTGGCCTTTATCCTCACAATCCAACATGTTGGGTAGAGAACTCCAGCCATCCGGTCTACATTCCAGACAGCTGGAGAGGGGTCATAGGCAACTCAATAGCTGTCAATTTACGCAGATTCTTAGACGTTTCCACATATATTCCATTGCCCCAACATAGTCTTTTTTTTTTTTTCAAGATTTTATTTATTTATTTGACAGAGATCACAAATAGGCAGAGAAAGAGGAGGAAGCAGGCTCCCCGCCAAGCAGAGAGCCCGCTGCGGGGTTCGATCCCAGGACCCCGGGATCAGGACCTGAGCTGAAGGCAGAGGCTTTAACCCACTGAACCACCCAGGTGCCCCCCAACATAGTCTTATAACCACAAACACTTGTACAATATTCTGGGAAATAGTCCTTATTCTGGATATTACATCCGCCACCTATGATTTGGAGTTTGAGAACTATGGGAAGGGAGAACAGATAACGGAAGACAGGAGTTTCCACACCTACTCTTATCTCCAGTTTGCAGATAGTGACACCAGTGCCCAGTGGGGCTGCATTTGTCATGATGCATTCAAGGAGTGCAAGTAGGTTTTGCTTTTTCTGTTCTGGGGTGTGTGTGTGCGCGTATGTGCGTGAGTGCATGTGTGTTTTGCTTAATCATACAATGTAAAGCGGGAAGAATGAAGGACGACGGGGCTACAAAGTTCGATGATTTTAATTCTGACACTTTACGTGATCCAATGATAATGGGCAGTGTAACGCACAAAACCCAGGCAGCACTAAAGTGCCAACAACATAATGTATGAGTAATCTCAAAGCTAGATAACTGAGTTGGTTTGTGGATCTGAGAGATGGATTAGTAAAATGGGTCAGTAATTGAATAGCAAATTGATTCAATATGACATTGTTGACTGCAGCGGCAGAAAATCACATAAAATCTGCCAAAAGGACAACAAATACCATCTGACACATTTTTCAGTTTCTCCTTTTAAATTTGTTAAATGTCTCCCTCTCCTCTAAATAAGCACCCACTAAAGGTCGAATGGCTTGCATGGAACGCATGTTGATGAAAAAAAGTAAAACAGTGCAGGCTAACTCTTGCCTCACAAATACCTTACATTCGAGTCAAGGTTCCAATGAGAAATATTTTGAAGAAATCATACACGTGACTGAAGTCCAGCAGTACCTATACAAGAAGTGGGTGGCCATCTTCCCAGCAACTACTCAATAACCCCAACCTACTTTTTGTATCCTTCCCTGGACCTCTGTACTTCAGAAAAGTCTATGTTACCCCCAACCCCAGAGGCAATGAAACACATGTGGGCCAATTGGTGGTGATCGCATTTCTCCTGTTAGTGACTATTTGAGGCACGTGGGCACACAATGAAATTCTGGCCAGTAACACTTGCTGTGAGGTGTCTCAGAAAGTGTGTGTTTGTGTGTAAGTGTGTGATCATTAATAAAAAGGATCACAAAGAAACACTCTCTTTTCCATTGGACATAGTTGAGTGTGGATGTGATGATTGACTGATCCTAACAATCTTGGGAACTTGAGGCTGACAAGATAAAGATTGGCAGAGCAGAAGAATGGAAAGAATTTGCTTTCTTGCTAACAAGCAACCTTGGAAATGCTCCACTTCTGAACTTAATGTGAGGCAATAGGTTCCTTATATGGTTCATTTGAAATGAGCTGTTATTTGCAGCCTGAAGTATCCTGATATTCCACCACAAGGTATCCTATAACAAATACTGTAGAACAAAAACCAGCACTCCCCTAACCGATCTCTTCACCCCAGCTCTTCTCTAGAGGGAATCCCTTTCAACTTGTTTAGCTTTTTTGGCAAGCAATTTACTTACATGTTTCTAAATTATGTGCTTATAGTGCTATTTTCTTGATTTATCCACAGAGTGTTGACTCTCTGCTATGGGAAGGGACAACTAAACATTTGCCCACCTTTTCCACGACTCTTCCCTGCTATCAATAGTTTTACAACATTTGAATAATCAATACTGTGCTTACATTATTATGACTACATAAATATTATTTACCAGTGAAGGGTTAAGTAGTGTACTGGTTGCATTTCTTTTTTTTTTTTTCTTTTTTAAAGATTGTATTTATTTATTGACAGAGAGAGAGAGCATAAGTAGGAAAAGCAGCAGGTGGAGGGAGAGGGAGAAGCGGGCTCTCTGCTGAGCAGGGAGCCCGACATGGGGCGCATTTCTTTTCTTATACATTTTTTTACCCCTACCCTTGTTCGTATGCATGGCTTTCTGAGTGCCTGTTATTCATTCTTAAACTCTCCAACAGATGTGTAATAGTCCTTGAACGTGATTTTTTCTTTCCCATTGAAGTTGTTTTCTACTTTTTCCTCCTTCCCTCTCTCATTCTGCCTTCCTCTTTTATTTATTTCTTTTTTAAAGATTTCATTTATTTATTTGACAGACAGAGATCACAAGTAGGCAGAGAGGCAGGCGGAGAGAGAGGAGGAAGCATGATCATGATCCAAGGGTCCTGGGATTGAGCCCCATGTCAGGCTCCCTGCTGAGCAGGAAGTCTGCTTCTCCCTCTGTCCCTGCTCCCACTCTTGTTCTCTCTCTCTCAAATAAATAAAATCTTTTTTAAAATTCCAACTCCTCCCTGGTTTTTTGGTTCGTATTTGTCATATATATATATATATATATATATTTGGTAACAACTTAATTGGGGTAAAATTCACATGTAATTCATTTACTCAAACTGTAAAATACAATAGTTTTTATTATATTCAGAGTTGTGCAACTATAATCACCATCAATTTGCATCATCCCCACCCCAATCATCCACAAACCCTCCCATTTCCCTCCCACCTCCCAGCCTTGGGTAACCACTGATACATGTTCTTTCGTTGTTGACTTGACTATTCTGGACTTTTGATGTATATGGGATCATACAGGGCAGTCTTTTGTGGCTATTTTTACTTAGTATGTTTTCAAGATTCATCTGAGTTGTAGCATGTATTAGCACTTCTTTTCTTCTTATGGCTGAATAATATTCCATTGTTTGAATATACTATAATTTATCCCTCCAACAATTGATGATTATTTGGATTGTTCCCACCTTTTGGCTATTATGAATAATGCCATTATGAGCACTCATGTACAATTTTTTATATGGACTTATGCTTTCAATTCTCTTCAGCATATACCTAATTTGGAACAACTGGGTCAAATAGCAACTGTTTGAGGAATTGCCAGACTGTAGCTATGCTTTTTACATTCTTTTTTTTTTTAAGATTTTATTTATTTATTTGACAGAGAAAGAGATCACAGGTAGGCAGAGAGGCAGGCAGAGATATAGGGGAAAGCAGGCTCCCTGCTAAGCAGAGAGCCCGATGTGGGGCTCAATCCCAGGACGCTGAGATCATGACCTGAGCTGAAGGCAGAGGCTTAACCCACTGAGCCACCCAGGCGCCCCGCTATTTTACATTCTTAACAGCAGAGCAGTGTATGAAACTTCCAATTTCCCCATAACGTCACCAAGATTTTTTTTTTATTATTATAGCCATCCCAGTGTGTATGAAGTGGTATCTCATCGTGGTTTTGGTTTGCATTTTCCTGATGACTGATAACAATGAGCATCTTTTTTCTCTATCTTCTTTGGAGAAATGTCTATTCAGATCCTGACCATCTCAAAAATTGCTTTGTCTTATTACTGAGTGGTAACATTTTAAAAAATATGTTTTTAGGGGCGCCTGGGTGGCTCAGTGGGTTAAAGCCTCTGCCTTCGGCTTGGGTCATGGTCTCAGGGTCCTGGGATCGAGCCCCTCATGGGGCTCTCTGCTCGGCGGGGAGCTTGCTTCTCCCTCTCTCTCTGCCTACTTGGGATCTCTGTCAAATAAATAAAATCTTTTTAAAAAAATGTTTTATGGGCCCAGCACACTTCCGCTGCGCCACTCTGCTTAAAAAAATGTTTTAAATGCAAGTTCTTATCTGATGTATTATTTGCAAATATTTTCTCCCATTCTGTGGGTTGGTATACCTTTCCTCATCCTTTAACTTTCTTTGAACTCTATGCCTTTAAGTGGATTTATTTATTTTTAATCTTAACAACTTTTGAAATGATTCTTAATATGAGGGTCTCTTTCAATTGGTGAGTTTAAGGCACTTATTTCATTTTCCACATGGTCAGAAGCAGTGACCAATGGTCACATTCCAATGGTCAAACTCACTTCTCTCCCTGGACATCTCCCTCCTGATAGTTCATGTCCTCCTGCTCCAACCTGGACTGAATACTGTGCGCCTGCTGAAAAGCTGTTATCCTGCTACTATGTTGGGTTGGTGCCCTGATTCCCGGTATCTCTTGTCTTCCTTGCTTTACTCCATTGTTCTTTGTGGAATACATCCTCCAGTATCCTTTTTCAAAAGCTAAATAGAAAGTAAAGCTTTAAACCTCACATGTTAGGGCAATTTGATCTATAGAATTATAGGTGGGAAAAGCAATTATCTCCTGAAATCCAAGTTGTTAAATTCCTAGTGGCCAATGAGTATGGTTAGCAGTGGATATTCTGTTAGGGAAATAAATCTCGTTCCTCAGTTTCAGAAGGCAGGTGAAAAATATTCGCTTAGCAAGGGATGTCTCAAAAAAATTTACTGCCATTTGCTTCATGAGTTTGGAGAGCACAAGTTCAGATAGCAGGAAATTGTCCTCAGAAGTTGGAACTTTGATTCACCATCTTGTGTCATCCAGATTTGCTAATGAAGAGTCTAATTCACATGTTTTCCTTGTACCTAAGTGATTGCTTCCCCCCCCATCCCCACTTTCTTTGGAAACTTTTAAAATTTTCTCTTTGTTCTTGGAGTTCTGACACTTCACAGTGCTATACCTCAGTGTGGATCTTTTTCATTCATTATACTTGACACTCTGTTGGGCCTTTCGATCTGAAGACTGAAGTTCTGGGCATAGCGTCTAATGTTATTTCATTTTAATAATCCCTTCAACCGGGGCACCTGGGTGGCTCAGTGGGTTAAGCCTCTGCCTTCAGCTCAGGTCATGATCTCAGGGTCCTGGGATCGAGTCCCACATCGAGCTCCCTGCTCAGCAGGGAGCTTTGGCTCCTCCTCTCTCTCTGCCTGCCTCTCTGCCTACTTCTGATCTCTGTCAAATAAATTAAAAAAAAAAAAAATCCCTTCAACCTCCTTTACATTTTTTTTCACATTGTAAAAACTGATAATCTGATATTAGACCCTTATTTTATCTTCTGTGCCTTTAATCTTTTATTTTCTCTCTCTTTGAGGTCTACTTTCAAAGGTATTTGCTTATGTACATCTTCCAACTCTATTAATTACTTTTTTTTGGAGTGGGGAGAGAGGGAGGGAGAGAGAGAGAGACAGAAGGGGCAGAAGAAGAAGGAGAGAAGGAACGCTCAGCATGGAGCCTGACACAGGGCTTGATCTCACACCTCTGAGATCATGGCCCTAGCCACAATCAAGCTTCTGACATCCAACCTACCCACCCACCCAGGTGCCCTCTATTAATTACTTTTAAAGTTTAAACATTTTTGAAAGTTTTACTGTTTTGATAACTGTTTCATTTCCTGTGTTGTTTTATAAATGCAGTGTCTCCAAGTCTTTTTATACAGCTTTTCTACTTAGTCAGCATTATCTCATATCCTAAGAATTTTAAAAACATGGTTTTTCATTTTTACATAGTGCTCCATCAAAAGATCAAAATGTACCAAAGATTTTAAGCAGCATGAGGCATTATCAAATCTGTCTTTCCTATGTTCAGCCTAGAAATAGTGGGAAGAATGAATTGGAGCAGATTAGAAAAAGGGTCTGTAATCTAGGAGAAATGAAACTCTTATCTAAGGCAGTAGTGGGGGGGGTTGCAGTAAATGTAAAAGAACAGCAAACGGATTCTGGGAGGTGGAATGGCACAGGTCTTGGTGATTGACTAAATAAGAGAAAATTTAAAAGTCCAGAATTAACCTCAGATTTATGATTTGAACAACAGCAAGAATAGGTGAATTTTTTCAAATAAGAATTATGTATTTTGAGGGGCTCTTACTTGGGTGGCTCAGTTGGTTAAGTCTCTAACTGGATTTTAGCTCAGGTCATGATCTCGGGGTCATGAGATCAAGCCCTGCCTCAGGGTCTCCGCTCAGCATTAAGTCTGTAGAGATTTTCTCCTTCTCCTTCTACTCCTACTGTTCATGCTCTCACTCTAAAATAAACAAATCTTTAAAAAAAAAAGAATTATTTATTTTGAATATGCTTAACAGTGACTTAACTATTGTTCCCTCTTAAGTGAGTGAAACTAGATCAAACCTACATGTACGTTGCACTGTGCTGTACAATATGATTTTGCCCTAGTGCTATGGTCTCAGTGATAAGTCATTAACATTTAAAGAGAAATGTACAAGGTTCTAAATTAATGTTTGTATTTTTCATGACAATATTTTTAGTTCGAAAGATAAAAACATTTTAAAACATCTTTATAAATATTCTTATCTACAAAGATATTTTTATTTGTAATTAAACATAAGAAAACATACCAAACCTTTAGAGCGACCAACTTTTTTTTTTTTTAAAGATTTTATTTTTATTTATTTGACAGACAGAGATCACAAGTAGGCAGAGAGGCAGGCAGAGAGAGTGGGGGGAAACAGGCTCCCTGCTGAGCAGAGAGCTCGATGAGGGGCTCGATCCCAGGACCCTGAGATCATGACCAGAGCCAAAGGCAGAGGCTTTAACCCACTGAGCCACCCAGGCGCCCCAGCGACCAACTTTTTAAAAAATAGTTTATTTGTTTATTTGAGAGAGAGAGAGAGAGGGCACACGCTTGAGTTAGGGAGAAGCAGGAGAGGGATAAGCAGACTCTCCTCTGAGCACAGAGCATTGTGGAGCTCAATCTCTATACCCTGAGATCATGGCACGAGACAAAATCGAGAGTCAGATGCTTAATCAACTGAGCCACCAGGCACCCCAAGTGGCCAACTTTTTAATTAAGATTCTTTGGAAAAATATTTAACACTAAGGATGAAAAAACTGGCAGTAAACAAAAATTCAAGTTCAAAATTATGGCGTCGTCCTTTCCCAGCAGCACCTCCTGCATGGCCTCCACTCCCCACGGGCACTTAAGTTTAAAATTATGGCTGAAACACTATGAAAGAAAATTTTATCACAAGATAGTAGAATATTTTTAAATAAAAAGTCATTCTGTTATATAAATACTTTCATTTTTTGTATATTCCCTTTGAGTCTCAGAATGAGTTCTGCAAGATAATTTCCTTTTCATCAGTGAAATACCTGTTTACCATTTAACTATTTAAATATATAGATGCAAATAGGGGTGCCAGGGTGGCTCAGTCAGTTAAGCATCTGACTCTTGATCTCAGCTCAGGGCACGATCTCAGGGTCGTGAGTTCAAGCCGTTACATTGGGCTCCGTACTCAGAGTGGAGCCTACTAAAAAAAAAAAAAACCCAAAACAAAAAACTATCTATCCAAATAGAAGCAAATATATACTAAATATATTTTTTAAATAGATGCAAATCATTTTATTTAAAAAAAACCTTAGTTCTATTTAGAATCATTACAATATTTATATTTAAATACTCCAACTTAATTTATGAGTATTAAGCAAGTGGGAGCTCCTACAGACAAGTCTGATTTAGTTTTATAAATAATGAAGATGATTTAAAATGTAAAAAAAAAAAAAAAACTAAACTTAAAAAAACATATCTTAAACCACCTGATTTTTAAAGTCACACCAGCCATCTACTTCTAAAAAGTCCTTATCAAAGCTATTTCTTTAAACCCAACATTTACTAACTCAACAGATGGGTTTTAAAAATGAGGAATGTAATTTTACTTTCAACTCACTGATTATATACTCAACTGGCAGCTTTAAAAAAAATAATTTTAGAATACATGAAGACCTGAATTAAACCATTTTCAACATTTCTCCAGGCCTGTTTGCTAACTGGCTTCTTTTTACATATGAGCTTTAAACATAGCTCTCACAGGTAGTACACAAAAATAACTACTTGCAACTATAAAACCTCTCAAATAAATGCCCAACATAACATCACTGCTTCTTCCTTCTCTTGTAAGAATCATTACTGTGAACTCGTACTCGCTGGGACACAGAGGATGCTATTTTCATGCTGTCTTTCTTTGTAAATGTCTTCTCTATTGGTCCGGGTTTCCAAAGTAACAACTGTGCATCTTCTCCTCCGGTTAGCAAAGAATCATCCTGCATATTCCAAGAGAAAGAACGGACTGTAGCAGCATGCCCTCCGTGAAGGCTGGTCACATGGATCAATCCTGATGTAGTACAGCTCATTAAGTGAATAATTCCTGTGTTTGTTCCTCCAACAACAAACAATTTGTCCATTTTTTCATGATACTGGCCACCAATTAAATAGTCCAAAATACCTTCTTTCAGATTAACCACTTCTCTGACATCTTGGATGTTCAAACGTGTAATTGGTTCATCAGTATTCAGATGATTAAGATCCCACCAACAAAATCCCTCATCGTGTGTCATGCAGTAAATCTGTTTATAATCCCTTCCAGACCAACCAATACAGCTTACTGAGGAAATGGAGTTACAGGTTGTAATCAGTGCATCTTCTTCATTATCCACACTAATATCGAATACATTTACCAGGCCATCAGTTGAACCTGAGACTAACATGTTGGGATTGTTGGGATGGAAGCACACTTGAGTGACATCATCACTATGAGTCTCTGAATATGCTCCAAGTGGGTCTTTAGTAGTTGACAAATCCTGAGAACTAATTCTTGCGTCCCAAAATACTAACAAGGCATCATCGTCAACTTTTTCTGTACCAGCACAAATGACATGATCATTGCAGTTGATATCAAAACTAATAAAAATATTGGAAGGGTAACCCTTGAACAGCTGGACAGGTTTTTCACTGGCTAATCGAGAATCCCAACACTTTACGGTGCCATCGCTACATGATGAATATACACTGTCACTAGAACTTGCAAATCGGACTCCATTCAGAAGTCCAGGATATCCACTAAATTCTCGTAGTACATATAACCTTTCTTTATCATATATTCTGATTAATCCATTAGAACATAAAACAGCAACCAAGTTTTCTTTTTCTGCTTGTACAGTTTTTGATGTGTCTATACCAAGCAAATAAGTAGGCTCTTTAGTTTCTGAGGAACGTTTAACAATGTTCAGATTAGCAAATTGTCCCTCAATCTTCTCCATGTCAGGAGTAGCATCCAAGCGTAGTAAAAATCTGTAAAAAAAAAAAAAAAAAAAAATACAAAAATTAAAATTAAACGCAAAGCTTCTCCAAAATTATAATCAAGTCAAGAACACTTTCCTCTGAGGACTGGCACAAAATAACAGAAATAAAGTCTATTCTAATATTTTAATCTTTCCCTGCCATGATATAACTAGAACTTGGTTGCTTCCCTCTAATTCAATCACTCTTGAATACTCAATCTACCATATATACCTTATGTCAGTAAGAGAATTTTAAACATGTACATATACTGCTCAGTAGTTCCTTTTAGCTTACACCCAACTTTTGGTCCAACTCATAATTCTCAGCATTAGCCAGAATGCTGGCTTCTCCTGGCCCCAGCTGCCTGAGGCTACTTTTAGAATTTAAATGTAGGGGGATGGGTGAGCCTGGTGGTAGGTATTAATGAGGGCACATACTGCATGGGGCACTGGGTGTTTTATGTAAACAATGAATCTTGGAACACTACATCAAAAACTAATGATGTGGGGCGCCTGGGTGGCTCAGTGAGTTAAAGTCTCTGCCTTCTGCTCGGGTCATGGTCTCAGGGTCCTGGGATGGAGCCCCGAATCGGGCTCTCTGCTTGGCAGGGAGCCTGCTTCCTCTCTCTCTCTCTCTGCCTACTTGTGATCTCTGTCTGTCAAATAAATAAATAAAATCTTAAAAAAAAAAAACAACTAATGATGTATTGTATGGTGACTAACCTAACATTAAAAAACAAAAGAATTTAAACATACATGTGAATGCAGAAAAATGGTCCCCCAAGATATCTATGCCTTAATCCCTGGAACCTGAGAATGTTAAGTTACATGGCAAAGAAGAACTGAGGTAGCTTATCATTTGATCTTTAAAAAAATTTTTTATTATTATTGATGTATAGCCGACACACAATGTAACATTAATTTCAAGTGTACAACACAGTGATTCCACAAGTCCGTGTTATATTATTCTCATCGCAAGTGTAGCTACCATCTGTCACCATACAATACTATTAGAATATCACTGACTATATTCCCTATGCTGTACTTTTTACCTCTATCATTTATTCATTCCATAACTGGAAGCCTGTATTTCCCACTCCCCTCCATCCATTTTGCCCACCCCCCACACATCCCTCCCCTCTGGCAGCCATCAGTTTGTTCTGTGTATTTAGGTGTCTGTATCAGCTTTTTTTTTTAAAGTGCCACATATAAGGGAAATCGAATGGTATTTGTCTTTCACTGTGTGACCTATTTCACTTAGCATAATACCCTCTAGGACCATCCATGTTGTCATGAATGACAAGATCTCATTTTTTTGTGTGGGTGAGTAATATTCCTGTGTGTGTGTGTGTGTGTATACACGTGACTTCTTTATCCATTTATTTATCCATGAACACTTAATTGCTTCTATATCTTGGCTATTGTAAATAATGCCGTAACAAACATAGGGGTGCATGTATCTTTTTGAAGTGTTTTAATTTTCTTTGAATAAATTCCCAGTAATAGAATTACTGGGTCATATTGTATTTCTTTTTTTTTTTTTTTAAGAATCCTTTTTTTTTTTTAATAAAGATTTTATTTATTTATTTGACGGAGAGAGAGAGAGAGATCACAAGTAGGCAGAGAGGCAGGCAGAGAGAGGTGGGGGTCGGGGAAGCAGGCTCTCTGCTGAGCCTGATGTGGGGCTTGATCCCAGGACCCTGAGATCATGACCTGAGCCGAAGACAGAGGCTTAACCCACTGAGCCACCCAGGTACCCATGTATTTCTATTTTTAATTTTTTAAGGAACTTCCATACTATTTCCTACAGTGGCTATACCAATTTACATTCTCACAAGCTCTGCATGAGGGTTCCTTTTTCTCCATATCCTCATCAACACTTGTTATTCCTTGTCTTTTTGACTCTGGCCATTCTGGCAGATTTAAGGTAATAGCTCATTGTGGTTTTGATCATCCCTGATGATGAGTGATACTGAACACCTTTTCCTGTATCTGTTTGCCATTTGTATGTCTTTGCAAAAATGCCTACTCAGGTCCTCTGCGCATCTTAATTGGATTATTTGGGTTTTGTGTCGAGTTGTGCTTATCAGTTGATCTTAAAATAGGGATATTATTTGGATTATCTGGCTGGGTCCAGTGTAATCACCATTGTTCTTAAAAGTAGGAGGCAGAACATGATGCGAGGAAGAGAGAGATGTTACTACATCTCAAAATATATTGTTGGTTTGGGGGAAGAAGGTCTTTAAGTGGGTGGCCCTTAGAAACTGGAAAAGGCAAAGAATCGCCCCCATTTAGATTCTCCAGATGGAAATGCAGCCCTGCCAACACCTTGATTTTCACCCAGTGAGACCTATTTTGGACTTTGACCCCTCAGAATTATAATAAATTTGTATTTTTTCAAGCCACCAAGTTTGTAGTAATTTGTTATAGCAACAATAGGAAACTAATACGTAGGGGTTTCCAATATGAAATTCTGGAGAAGTGCTTCTCAGGCAGTAGTAACTTATAAATGATGGAGTGGGAATATGACCCTAGGCATTCTGGCTTCAAGGACTGTGCACTTCACCACACCAGATTGCCCCTCATTTCTTTTCTCTTAAAATATTTCATTTTGGGGGCTCCTGGGTGGCTCAGTGGGTTCAGCATCTGCCTTCAACTCAGGTCATGATCCCAGGGTCCTGGGATCAAGTCCCACACTGGGCTCTCAGCTCAGCGGCAGCCTGCTTCTCCCTCTCCCTCTGCCTGCCACTTCCCCTGCTTGGGCTTTCTCTCTCTCTGTCAAATAAATAAAATCTTTAAAAAAAATTTTTTTTTTAAATTTTTAAGGAATCTCTACACCCTATGTGGGGCTTGAACTTAGAAGTTCCTTAATGGTAGAACAAGTTCAAAGTCAGAAAAACTTGCATGCCTAGTGACTTTATCACAAATTTCTTATCTCACTTTTACCAAATAAATAGTCTACCTTACAAATTCACTTTTTCATTCTTATGATGAAATGGTTTTTTTGTTGTTGCTTTAATGATATCTTTTTAACCGTCTTTTCATCTTTAAAAGAAGAAATGAGTACCAACTCAAGAGCTGTTAGAAGAATCCACTAAAATAATGTATTCAGCACAATGCCTAGCAAATAAAATACATATTCAACAGATGTTATATAAAAATTATCAGTATTACCACTACCAATACCACTAACACCATATTGGAGGCAGGGTGAGTCTGGATCTAGGTATTGTTACTCAGACCTCAGTGTCACCTCCCTAGAAAGATCCTCCTTAGTCAACCGATCTAAAATAGTCCCTGTCACTTCCTATCATATTGCTTGTTTTATCAATTTAAAAATTAAAAATGCCTAATTATAAAATATTTCAAATATACAAAAAAAGTGTAACAGACACCCAAGTATAGACAGTCAGATACTCAGATTTAACAGATGTTAACATTTTACCATACTTGTTTGTTTTTTATTTAAAGAAACATTACAGACACAACTGCTCTGAATTTATAACATGGCATTGCATTCGTATGTATCTTCTTTGCATTTGCTCTTTTCACTCAATATTTTTTTAAAACCCTATTTTGGTGTTGAAGTTCTTATTCTTTCTTACTTATCTAGTATCAATAAATAATTGTTGAATAAATGAATAATTGATTCAACTTTCTTGCTCTTGTTCTAGGAGAAACAGAATAAACCTAAAAGGATATTGCATGTGTTATGTGTTTGCAGGGGGAGCTCTGCTCATGGAAATTAGTAAAATAATGGGATTCTTTAACAGTACTTTAAATAGGGCATGAAAAGGAACTACAGAGAAAGATTTTATATTGTAAAGAAAAATATTATTTAACATTTTTTTTTTTTACCACAAGCTATTCAAATTATTCTTCAAATGTGTATTTACTTAAGAGTAAGTAAAGAGTAGGGCACCTGGGTGGCTCAGCTGGTTAAGCGTCGGCCTTAGGTTCAGGTCATGATCTCAGGGTCCTGGGATTGGGCCCCACATTGGGCTCTCTGCTCAGTGGGGAAGCTGTTCCCCCACCTGTCTCTCTGCCTACTTGTGATCTCTCTCTTTGTCAAAAAATAAATAAAATGGTAAAAAAAAAAGTGTATTTTCTATACCTTCCAAGGAGAAACCCTTTTAAAATTCCAGATAAAAGCTATCCATTCTTGAAATATTCCAAGAGTTAATATGAGGTTATAAAATAAATAATTTTTCCTACTGCTTCATTTTGATTTTTGCATATGAAAGATCAGGTTGATGAAAATTTTAAACAATCAAGTTTAATGTGGCTTTTAAGCTAATAGTAATTTGTAGGACTATGACCATGCACTCAAGCCAGATAGTTGTACAGCACTCCCTCCCTCCACTACATTGTCTGGAGAGTCTGTTTCATATTGGAACAGTACCCTGAATGGCTTTAATTCAAAGGATTCTAGGGGTTGATAGGTCAGGAAGGGTAGGCCCCAGACTGAATGCTATAGCAAATTTAACACTTCAAGACTGTGGAGATGGGGGCACCGGGGTGGCTCAGTTGGCTAAGCGTCTCCCTTCAGCTGTCATTGTCCCAGGGCCCTGAGATCAAGCCCTGCATCGGGCTCCTTGCTCAGCAGGGAGTTTGCTTCTCCCTCTTCTACTCCCCATTCTTATGTTCCCTCTCTTGCTGTGTGTGTGTGTCTCTCTCTCTGTCAAATAAGTAAGTAAATAAATAAATCTATATTTTAAAAAAAATGATTGTAGAGATGGTAACAATCACAGTGGTTGTCCACTTGACACACTATTCAAATGCAATATAGTTTCTCAAGAAAGAAGAACTAAAGGAAGGGTGGGTGGGTGGATGGATGGATGGATGGAAGGAAGGAAAGAGAGAGAGAGAAAACAAAGAGGAAGAAGGATATTAGAGGTAAGGTAGGTATATCTCATAAAACCGTAAAGCTATAGAGCTTAGAGAGTACACAGATACAGTGAAATAATTTGATCTCTTACAGAGAAACACGAAAGCCTCTAGCTTATGTTTTAACACATTAATATGCAAGTGAGTCATACTTGAAATATAGCCTTCCTAGGCTATGTGGTTAATTCTTAATTTTACATGCTAATGAATCATTCCAAGATGATAAATACTTTTTCCTCTATGCACAGTCTTTATCTGCGTTTTCTTTGCATGATCCACCTCCAGTCCTGAAGAGAAGCCATAGGCTCTTTTCATCCCACACTCCACTCTCACAGGGTGACTTCATTCACATTCATGTGCCGTCTATATGCCAATGATCTCATCCATTTACAGATCTGTATTTCCAACCATCTACTGGATAGGATGTGTCCTACTACACCCCAAAATAAAAGTGATCATTTATGTTCCTCTCCTCCCCAACCAAATCTTCCCTTTAAAAACAAAAACAAGATATATTTCACAATTTTCTCCATTTTGATTAATGGTATTAGCACTATGACAGCCCTCTGATCTACCTGGCTAAGCTAGAACCTCCGGGATATCTAATTCTCCCTCAACCAATCAGTTTCCAAATCCTACTTTTGGCTTTGGGCTGTGGGATGCTTAGGGAAGTATTAAGTTAAATCTGTTTCTGTCGATCAGAACAATACTGACAATTTCATATGATTCAACCTAACAAAAACATATGATGAGAACAAGTAAGATTAACCATAATTTTTATCTTTTCTCTATTTGTTCCTGTTAGATGCATAAAAGGAAGCTTAGTTAGCATTCTAGATCTTAACAGGCTAGGGAGAGCTAAGGATTGTGGACTGAGTTCTTATGTCAACATGCAAACATACAGATGCACAAAGAAAGAGGGCGCAAAAAGAGGGGGACACAAAGAGTACTAAAGAATATAAAAGAGAAGAGAAATGAAAATAAGCCAAAAGGGAAGAGCAGAGAAAAAAGAAGGGAATGTACAAAAGAGGGGGAAGTTACTACCACTGTCTCTGGAGTCCAACACCAGTGAGATACTGCAGTTTGTACTCTGCCAACACAGAAATGAGATGAGAAATCCAGATAATGGAAGTTTAGGAAAGTCTAAAGCTATGGTAATTGTGTGGTTAAAAAGAATTTTTCTTTCTTTCTTTTTAAGATTTTTATTTATTTATTTATTTACTTGACAGAGAGAAATCACAACTAGGCAGAGAGGCAGGCAGAGAGAGGTGAGGAAGCAGGCTCCCTGCTGAGCAGAGAGCCCGATGCGGGACTCGATCCCAGGACCCTGAGATCATGACCTGAGCCGAAGGCAGCGGGTTAACCCACTGAGCCACCCAGACGCCCCTTTTTTTAAAAGATTTTACTTATTTATTTGACAGAGACACAACGAGAGAGGGATCACAAGCAGGGGGAGTGGGAAAGGGAGAAGCAGGGGCTCTATCCCAAGACCCTGGGTTCACGACCTGAGCCGAAGGCATCCACCCAATGACTGAGCCACCCAGGGGCCCCAAGAATTTTTCTTCATTTAAAAAAGACTGCTTATTAGAATTCGTTAGCCATTATAACCAACTGCAATATGCGCCTAGGTGTTCTGAGAACAGTGGTAGAAGAATTACTAATATCTCATCTTGAGCCACTTAGTACAGATCAGGAAACAGCAGGACCCCAGAGCTGCTGTTGTGGTTCTTACTGGAATACAGGATTCTCCAGTCCGACTATAATGTGGAGGGTGGAAGATATTTAGAAAGACAACCCAAAACAAACATTTTGGGTTAAGTTTAATGTGGTGAGAATATTAAATTCCTGATGAACTGCCATCTTGGAATACAGTAGGTGGGAAGCACTGACTAATCTCTTAATTGTCCTTAGATAATTAGGAATTATTTACTTAATAACAAAATCCCTAAACATAAGTATGAATTTCTTGTCGCTTTTGCTTTCACAAGATGTAAGTTCTTTTATCAGTTGAAATGCTATTTCATTTTATTTCCTTTTAAAATATGCCCAGTAAAATGTTCTTTCTGTAAATAAAGTATATCCCAAACATACCTAGCTGCAACTAGGTACCGCTCTGATTCTCAGATGGTTAAGTTTAAATATGAAATCTGAAGGACAGACTAGCTTAAATATCTCTGTAACAGAAGAAATAGTTTTTTTCCCCCATTTGAACAAGAAACAAAAAAAGAGAAATAACATACATTTTATACCCATTTGGAAAATACTGATTACAAAAGGCACTATATTAAACATCTTCTGCATATTATTTTGCATGAAATCAGAAATGGCTGTATCCTTAGAAAAAAATGTATTTCTAACTTTCAGCTATGAATGCTCATTATGCCTGAAAGACCTGCCAGCATTAGCATCATACACTACATTTTTACCACTGAAAAGTAACAATTGTATGTGAAGTATACGTTGAGTATAGGACTAGTTTTCTTGACAAAAGTTATCAGACTTGAGTCAGAAAAACTTAATTCTCCACAGCTGAAACTTAATGTTGCTCACTTATAAGGAATTAGCTATAATGACTGTGGAAAAAGACGTCCAGCGAATGTCCCAAATGTGGGAAAGGTTTCATGGGAAAAGGCATTCAGAAATGGACGTTAATAACTTTACAATCCACACCTATAATTTACAACAATGGTATACCCACATTTATCAAATTGGGCTAGGATACCTGAGCCTCACAGAGAAGAAAATAATCATAATTGGAGTTCAACAGATGCTAGCCTTTGGGTTACCAACTTATATCTAGTCACTTTTTTATCATAACCATTTAACCCTATAAGATAGGATTATCCCCATTTTATGGCAGAAACTGAAGCTCAGAGGGACTAAGTAACTGGTCAATATTCTCACAGTTACTAAGGGGAGGAAAAGGAGGGACTGTGGTTTGAAACCCAAGTTGTCTCTTCAAAACCTGTGAACCTGTGTTCACGCTAATACTACGCTTCTGCTCTTTTATATAAGTCCTGAAGCATTAATGTCAACTATAATTAAGGAATATGCCTATTAGCCTTTGAGAGGGCGAATTACATGTTAACCCTACAGATAAGCAGAGGAGAAAGAAAGAGTGCAGGATGATTGAAAAAAAAAAATACACTGGCCTAGAAAAAGGTTACTGTAAGCAAACATCACTTATTCTTTATTTTTTTCTGTCTTTTCAAACTTTTTTTTTTTTTTAAAGATTTTATTTACTTATTTGACAGACAGAGATCACAAGTAGGCAGAGAGGCAGGCAGAGAGATAGAGGAAGGGAAGCAGGCTCTCCACTGAGCAGAGAGCCCGATGCGGGGCTCGATCCCAGGACGCTGGGATCATGACCTGAGCCGAAGGCAGAGGCTTTAACCCACTGAGCCACCCAGGTGCCCCCTTTTCAAACTTTTTAATTATGGAATTTATATGGAGTAGAGAATAGTAAAAGAAAACACCATGCACCCATCGGCCAGCATAAACAATTACACTGCTCAAAAGTTATTATTAGGGTGAGAGGAATCAGTTATGTATCATATATTATATGAAGAGCAATTAAGGAGCTCTCGTGTACAGTATGATGGAATCCCTCCAACTCATCCCCCTCTCCCTCCTTCATGTGGCATCAGCATGGTTTCAAGACTTGACCCTAGCTCCAGGAGCAGATCCTGATTAGCCTAAACCAATCACAGTAATTCTATTCTTTTAAACCAGTAATTGGTTCAGAAACCTTATATTCTTGCCAACCCATGCATGTATTCTCCTAACTACAATTCGTTCAGATGTGGAACACTAATTCTAAAGTGGACCCAATCCAATTGATGGAAAGAACTTTTATTCCATGTTAATGAGATTCCACATTTTCTATTTAAGTCAGTTTGCAGGAGAGTTTTTGTTAATACAGCCAGAGCCTCTCTAACTAATTGAAGATAATCAAATAAAGTTTTGCATATACCACCAAATATTCACTTTATGTAAGAGTCTCCTACAAGGAAAGATTGAGGTAACATACTTTAAAAAGTCAAATTTCATTCATACTGAAACGAGGGATTTGATCTTTCATTAACTTTAGAACATCTATCTATCCTCTTCCTCCCTCACCCTCCATATTTTTTGTTCAAAAATAAAAGGGAAAAAATAAGAAACACAAAGGAAATCAACAAAATAAAAACACAAACTACTGAAATGATACGATGTTTTAAAACTTAAAGTTAGAGGCGCCTGCGTGGCTCAGTGGGTTAAAGCTTCTGGCTTCCGCTCAGGTCACCATCCCAGGGTCCTGAAATCAAGCCCCATATCAGGCTCTCTGCTCAGCAGGGAGCCTGCTTCCTCCCCTCTCTCTATGCCTGCCTCTGCCTACTTGCGATCTCTGTCTGTGAAATAAATAAATAAAATCTTAAAAAAAAAAACCAAACTTAAAGTTAAACTCTATTTGGTGAGTTTCTGGGTTTTTTTTTTTCTTTCTTTCTTCCCTTCCTTTTTCCTTTTCCTCCCTTCCTCCTGTCTTCCTTCCTTCCCTTTTCCCCCTTCCTTCCCTTTCCCTTCCCTTTCTCTCCTTTCCCTTCCTTTCCTTCTTAAAGTGGGCTACACGCCCAGTGAGGAGCCCAATGTGGGGCTTGAACTCACAACCCTGAGATCAAGACCTGATCTGAAATCAAGAGTCAGATGCTTAACTGACTGAGCCACCCAGGTGCTCCTGTATATTTTAAAAATGCATTTTTTAGGGGCGCCTGGGTGGCTCAGTGGGTTAAAGCCTCTGCCTTCAGCTCAGGTCATGATCCCAGGGTCCTGGGATTGAGCCCCACATCAGGTTCTCTGCTCAGCAGGGAGGTTGCTTCCCTTCCTCTCTCTCTGCCTGCCTCTCTGCCTACTTGTGATCTCTGCAAATAAAAAAATAAAACCTTTAGAAAAAAAATGCATTTTTTAATATCCTAAATAGTTGTATGGTTCAAAATTCAAAAGGTTCCAAAACTAAGTTTTTGTCCTCAAGTCCATTTCTTCTCCCAGCAAGCAACAAATGTTACCGGTTTCTTCTGAATACTTTCAGAGATTGTCAATTTGAAAATAATGCATTGGGACACCTGGGTATAGTCAGTTAAGTGTCTGACTCTTGATTTTGGCTCAGGCATGAGATCAAGCCCTGCATCATGCGCTATGCTCAGCCAGGAGGCTGCTTAAGATTCCTTCCCTCTCCCTCTGCCCCTCTTCCCATTCTCTCTCTCAAATAAGTAAATAAATTGTTAAAAAAAGAAAAGAAAAGAATGCAGTGAAGTTTTTTCAGCTTATCAAAAAATTGTCAGTGTGATACAATAGAAAAAGCAATAACTTTAAGAATCAAACATCCTAATTTTAAGTTCTTGTTCTACCACAAACTAGCAAAGTCATCACTATACGAATTACCTAAACTCTCTAAGTCTCAGTTTCCCCATCTTTAAAGCAGGGATAAAGCGGTACCTGGCTGGCTCCACTGAAGAGCATGAGGCTCTGGATCTCAGGGTCATGAGTTCGAGCCCCACACTCAGTGTAGAGATTAAATAAATTAATTATTAAAAAAATAAAGTAGTGGGGCACCTGGCTTGGGCCTCTGCCTTCAGCTCTGGCCACGATCTCAGGGTCCTGGGATCGAGCCCCGCATTGGGCTCTCTGCTCAGCAGGGAGCCTGCTTCCCCCTCTCCCTCTGCCTGCCTCTCTGCCTGCTTGTGATCTGTCTGTCAAATAAATAAAATAAAATCTTTAAAAAAAGAAAAAAAAATATAGAGATAAAAATGGACAGTCAATATCCAGTGCCTATTATGGCCAAGTATGATGGTAAATGCTAGAGATTCAGATGAAAACAAATTTGCTGTCTTCAAGAAATTAGGAGACAGAACAGTAAAGAATTATAATATAGGGTGATAAGCACAAGGACAGAGGTAATCATAGGATCCAGGAACACAGAGGAGAAGTATACAGAGGGTACAATTCTTGACAGTAAGAAAATAAGCAACAAATGGTATTTCCTGTCTTCTAATTAATTTTCATGTGATTTACATTCACTTAATTTCATTTTACATTCACATTTAAAAATTTACAAGTCTTATAGCTTTTAAAACAGGTATAAGCAGTCTCAGTTACTCTTACATTAAAACTTCTTAAAAAAATGAATCAATACGTAAAATTTCATGAACACAAGTATCAAACATAATTCTCAATTCTGAATAAACTTTATATCAAATTGAATCGGTGCGTTTTAAGAGTTTTTCATTTTATAATGAAAAATACACTTCTAAAGAGCAAATAAACTTCCACATGTTTTAGAAGACAACAGAGCTTTACTACTGTATAAGCTTCTCCAAGATTCTTATCTTTTAGTTAGGTACTAATCAGAAAAGCTTTAGCTCTAACCTATTTAAAACACCCTTGGAGCTCCTTAAACAAATGGCTAATTCTAGGTCTGGGGCAGGGAAAATACAGACGAGCCAAGAGCACCAAATAGTGCCAGAAAGTAAAGTAATGTTTAAAAATAATAATAATAAAATACAAGAGCCAAAGAATAAAATAAATACCCACGAATCCATACTGATAAAAATAAATGACTATATAATTAAATAAATGAGGGAAGAATTTCAAGTAATTTAAGCACCTATACTTCCAAGGAGGTAGAGCTTAATTCTCCTCCCCTCCAGTATAGACTGGACTTAATTAACCTGCTTCAAAAAACAGAGTACGGAAAGAGTAAAAGATAATAATTTCAAGTACAGAAACCTGGAAGACGTCGCCTTAACCAAATGATGGTTAACACTGCCAACAGTAAGTCGGTAAGTCGTGTTGATGTCACCTGCCCCCTGGTGTGACACAGGAAGGACACTTCACTTCTGTGGTATTCTTCCCCCTAGGTCCATCACCCCAGTGTAATCAAGAGAAAATACCAGACAAACTCATTCAGGAATATCCTACAAATACCTGGTTAACACTTGTCAGAAGTTCCAAGGTCATGAAAAATAAGCAAAGTCTGAGAGACTATCACAGGTTGGAGGAAAGGAGGAGGATTGATGACTAAATGCAATGTGGTGGGCGCCTGGGTGGCTCAGTGGGTTAAGCCGCTGCCTTCGGCTCAGGTCATGATCTCAGGGTCCTGGGATCGAGTCCCGCATCGGGCTCCCTGCTCGGCAGCGAGCCTGCTTCCCTCCCTCTCTCTCTGCCTGCCTCTCTGTCTACTTGTGATCTCTCTCTGTCAAATAAATAAATAAAATCTTTAAAAAAAAAAAATAAATAAATGCAATGTGGTATCTGTGACTGGACTGACCACAGAAAGGATGTTAGTGGAAAAGCTGGTGAAATCCAAATAAACTTTATAGTTCAGTTCACAGTATTATACCAGTGATAATTTCTTAGTTTTGGTAAATGTATCACTGTTACATTAACATTAGGGAAGTTGGATGAAGGGTATACAGAAACTGTAGTATCTTTGCAACTTTTCTACAAACCTAGTATTACTCAAAAAAGCACTTTAAAAAAAATGCCCTCAATACATATGGATATTTAGAGGTTCTAGGTAGAAAAGGATTTCAAGTACATACACACTAGGAATGTTCCTATGTGGAAATGCTCTTATGTCAATCTCAATTCTAGACCTGAGATGACTCCCACAGGCTAATCATGAATGCCACCACCAAGCTCTGCCCCTATCACCTATTTCCAGGATAAAAATATAAAAAAATAAAATCTACTAATACCCCCAAATTTGGAAAGAAGCCAACTGAAGAGGAAGCTAGGCAACCTCAGAAAACCTCAGCAGTAAACATCCTTACTCACTAATGCAGGAGCTCAGCAAAGAGGGCTGCTAGGGCTTACTATATTTCTAAGGTCTCCATGCTAATTTGGGAAATGAGAAGCAGCCCAGAAAATATCATAGGATCTCAGAAGAAAAAAACAGAGACCAGGTTCCCCATCAAGATTGATGATGCCTCAGTCTCAGTGAGTAGTTTTTCCAAGTAGAAGTGAATCATGTCACGTTTGGATCAGGTGATCAAGAGGTGGTGGGTACATCTTCACCTTCTCTTCACTCAACTGCTGGCTGGATGCAGAGGACTTCAAAGCCCTACAGATGGCTGAACCAAAAAATGAAAGGAGTCCGAGTCCCCAGCCACCACATGAAAGGCTACTTGCTCACCAGAAAAACCTACATCTGCCTGTACCAAGCAGTTGTGAAGACATCTGAAAGATGTAGTTTTAAAAACTGCAAAATAAAACCCCAACCTCTTAGTATCATTCACCTTTTCTCTAGGTTAAATTCAAAGGGAATTAATACCTTATACTAAAGAAACACCAGAATTTCAGCAATTTTTTTTATTTATTAAATCCAAGTTAAACTAAATATAATACTATTTAGAGAATGTATACTATACCATCCCGCTTTGATAAAATTATTCCTATACATGTTTCTGCTCACTCTATCTGTATATATGCACAGAAAGGTCTCTAGAATAATGTTCATAAAATGTATTCCAAATATCTGGAGTGTCTGCATGTGTGTGTGCGCACACACATGTGCATAGGGGATGTGTTGCCTTCCCGGTACTTTTCTACACTGCTAAAATTTTTAACATGATGATATAACTTCATAATAACTCCGTAAGTACAATTATGTTCAGTACCCTGATGAGAAAATCAGTTAATATACAGTAAAACTGGTTTCTGAATTCAAGCATTTTTGTTGCAGAGACCATAGTATCAATGCCTACATTATACTGCCTCAGTAAGTATATGTCAGATTTATTTATTAATTTAGCAATTTCTACATCCAATGTGGGGCTTGAACTCATGACTCCAAGATGAAGAGTTGCACACTCTACCAACTAAGCCAGCCAGGTGTCCCAAGTACATATATATTTTCAAAAAAATATGGGCAGCCTATGTTACCTGTAAAAACAAGCATATACTATACTTATTTTTAAAAGAGGGGGTGGGGGCTACATTAGTAGAGCACCTGGAAGGAGTAGCTTCTGATGTCTAATGTCATGTGCTAGTGGCAAACATGAAAAGTCAAGGGGTAGCCACAAACTCTCTATGCTGGATATTAAAGAGGCTTATTGTTTATCAAGCGTATCGCAGGTCAGTGTATCCAAAGCAAAATTGCTTTAGTAAAATTTAGGAATCTGGCAAGTAATGTTTATTTGAAAACCTGGGAGAGTGACATAATAACAGTCACTCCTCTTCATTATCAGTACGTCTCAGAAAAACACCACCTTGGGGTAAAAAGTATGCATTGGCTTAACTTTAGCAGAACATCTCTCAGAAAACATTTATATCAGAAATTCAGAGAAATTTGTGTGTACAGTTTAACACAGAATGGGCTTTGAAACAACTTGCCAAAGAGCCATTTGTTTTAAACTAGGAAGAAGTCCTGAATATTTAGTGGAAGGTATGTTAAACTGACATCTGCTACAACTTCAATGTCATTTTAAATATCATATTCATTAATGACTGAGACTTAATGTCTTTGTAGATTAATCCTGCTCAGTGAGTCTGAATATGCTATTCTTATTCACATGAATGTTCAAGATACTGGTTGCAGCAACATATGGCATCTCATACACTGAAATTCTTAGGAAAGCACAGTTTTTAAGTGCAGGAATCTGTTACCAAGAAAAGGGGGGTGGGGTAGAGGGAATGACACACACGCTTTCTCACGCAGTATGAGATACAACATTCAAGTATCAGGTTCCAGATATAACATTCAAGTATCTTTTTAAAAATAAAGACACTTTCCTCAATAACATCCTGAGATGTCAAATTTCTCAAGGAAATCTTCCACCCAAAAGTCACCCTTTGAATTAAATCTATGAATGCCCTGCTTCTTTCAACAAGAACAATCAACTGTGTTTGCCTTTCCAGAACAACCAGCTGGTTAACCAAATACAGAGAGAAACCAAACTTCCTCAGTCACCAGATGTCTTAATTTGGAACAGTTAGTAACAATGTGGAATAATCCAAAATTTTGAGCTGGTACTCTATGTTTACTACTTCTTTTTCTAATTCTGAATAGAAGCTTTTAAAAATTAAGCCAATGTGTTCTTTGAAAACTGCAAAAAAAAGGGATAAAAAGAACCACTGCCTATAGCCTGAACAGATCAATGTTAACATCAAAGAACCAGCCACTTGAATATTATATTATAGTTAGAAATTGATCTATTAACATTAAATCTGCTCTAAAGTCCTAAAGAATTACCCTATTCAATAACTCAAAAATGATTCTTGAAGGTCTGACATGACAGGCCTAGAACACACTGGATTCAGCTAAGAACACAACATAGCCCCTGCCTTCATGGAGGGCAGTGGGGTGACAGCCAGTTATAGAGACACACAACTAATTACAATAATAAAAATAGTTGAGGTGTTATGAAAAACAATAGCGGTTTAGGCAAGAAAAATGAGGCAGGAAAGTCTTTTGGATACAGTCATTAAAGGAAAGCCTCTCCCAGGGGTGACATTTCAGCCAAGACCAGAAGGAAATGAGGGAGCGAGGTATTGGACTCTGTGGGCCAAGAGCTGCCTCCTGGGCAGAGAGAAACAGCAAGTGGTTCATAGCAGCTGAAGCTGAGTCAGAGAAGGAAAGTGGTGTAGGAAATAAGGTTAAAGAGGTAGTCGCAAATAAATAAATAAATCTTAAAAAAAAAACAAAAAACAAAAAACCGAAACCCCAGAAACAAAAAAATACGATCTTGGGTCATGGGATCAAGCCCCTGTGTCTGGCCCCATGTTCACTGGGGAGTCAGCTGGGGATTCTCTCTCTCCCTCTAACACTCTCCCCAATTGCTCACATTCGCTCTCTTTCTCTCTCTCAAAATAAATAAGTATACAGAAAAAAAAAAAAAAAGAGGTAGCTTGATCCAGATAAGAGCTTTGCAGGGCCACAGTTGGAACTTGAGATTTTATTCTCAAGTGAGAGAGGAGGCTGGTTGAGAGAAGATGAGAGATGTCTGTCAAGGGATTCTTCTGGCTGCTGCCTGGAGAACAGACCTTAGGGCAAGAGATATAAAAGTGGAAGAAGTGGCTGGATACAGGCCACAGATATGAAAGAGGAATAAAAGGAATTTCCTGATTAAAAGACAAGTGGGGTATGAAGAGAGGTGACAAAGATGGATGAGGCTTTGATTTCTGGCCTGAGCAACAAAGCCAAAGTTGGCATGTTACTTTCAGGGTAATTACAAGCCTTTAAGAAAGTGCATGTCCTAAATATTGAACTTCGGTGTGGATAAATTGCATTTTTTCTTTTGAGACCCTATGCCCCTTAACAGCTAAGATTTTAACAGGTAAATACTCTTTTTGTGAGAAGCCTTGGGAGGGCAAGCAAAGCAGCAAATCAGCCACATATTGCAGTAACAGAGCCTCCAGACAATTTTATGTCATTTAGGTCAGCCTTTAAAACTTGTGAGAAGCCTCTCAGTAAAGCCCTGAGGCATAACTGTCTGGGTATATTATTGTCCTTCCCAGGTAAAGGCAACAAGATACTATCCTTATCAAAAAGGATCTTAAGAAAATCCACTCTATTAGTCAACCAGAGTAAAATAATTGCTTTCAGTTGGCACAGATACCAATAGCATGTGGGGATTAAGGATGACTGGATAGTAGCAAGAAATTAAGTTGTTATTTATTACTCTAGATCATAAGACAAATCTATCCTCAGCCATTGGACTTATTATGGACAAAATAGGGTATTAGAAGGACTAGTGCAAGAGATAATGAGTCCTTGAGCCTTATAGTCCTCTATAATAAGTCTTATGTACTGTAGGGTTTATTTATAGGGTGCTGTTCCCCCCCACCCCCGGGAGAGATTTTTGAGGGGTCAATCTAGATCTTAATGGGAGGGGCACTATGAATTCTGTCTACATATGTTGAGGATCTTGCCCGGAGTTGAGGTTACTAGGTTTAATAGTAGGAATGAATCCAAAGTTTAGACATCCTTGGTTTGTAGAGTACAAGTAAAGACAAAGGGGATTAAATTTTCCTAAGTGTTGGATTCAAACTCAAGGGTTAGTTCCCTTTTGGGGACCCCTGGGAGGTTCAGTCAGTTAAGCATGTGCTTTTGGCTCAGGTCATGATCCTAGGGTTCTGGGATCAAGCCCTGCACTGGGCTCCCCGCTCAGTGGGGAGCCCGCTTCTCCCTCTCCCTCTGCCTACTGCTCCCCCTATTTGTGCTGTCAAATAAATAAACAAAATAAAATTTTAAAATCCTCTTTAAAAAAAAAAAGGGTTATAAATAAACTGAGGGGTTGCTGGGGGTGGGTAGGTAGGGATAGGGTAACTGGGTTATGGACATTGGGGAAGGTATGTGCTATGGTGAGTGCTGTCAAATGTATAAGCCTGACGATTCACGGACCTGTACCCCTGGGGCAAATACATTATATGTTAATAAAACAAAATAATATTAAAAAAAGGGTTATTTCCCTTTTGACAGAAAAAAAAGGCAACATTAGATTTGTCGAGGAAATTTTATTCGAAGAAATATATGGGAACTAAATACATTATATGTTAATAAAATAAAATTAAAATAAATATAAAAATATATAAAAATTAAAAATAAAAATAAAAAATATTTTTAAAAAGGTCACTTCCTTTTTGACAGAAAAAATGGCAACATTATATTTCTCCAGGAAATTTTGTTCTAAGAAATATATGGGAACTAAATCATTGAGGACAAATGAGTAGCTCACTTGCGAAGATTTGACAAAAATATATGGGCTGAGGAATAGGTACATGTTGTGGTTTTGTTAAGACCCACCTCCACTCCACTATTTGAACATATGTATTACTTAGATGAAGAGACTCTTTAACTATAGGGGGGCTGAGCACTTATAGTGTAGCTCCTACATCAATTTCTAGCAATCCATTTCTAATAGCCAGGAGTTTTGCAATCATGATATAGTCCAGTAAGATGGATTTGGAGTTTCCATCTGTTAAAGGTAAATATTCAAAATCTTAGTTATCTTTTTTCTGGTGTCATGTTTCTACGGTGCAAGCTAACAGATTATCCAAACTGACAAAGTCAGGGGAGCACACTGTGTCCCATTTTATATGGGTTCTTTTGACCAACAGGAGGGATAAGTCTCTGTTTAGGCCATTTATGAACATGAAATTAAAAGCTGCCTGAGTGGCAGGTGCCTCAGTGGCGGGTGGCTCAGTGAAGCATCCAACGTGGATTCTGCTCAGGTCATGAGTTCAGGGTCATGAGATCAAGCCCCAGGTCGGGCTCCTGCTCCAAGCTATGTCTGCTTGAGATTCTGTCTCTCCCACTCCCTCTCCCTCCTCCTTCTTACTTGTGCGTAGGTACTCTCTCTCTCCCTCCTATAATAAATAAATAAATCTTTAAAAAATAAATAAATAAAAGCCACCCGAGTGGATTCAGCATCTATGGAAAGTCCAAAATTTTAAAAAATGACTTGGAGTCTTTAGTCATAGACATATTTAGTAGGCTTTTGAATGTATGCTTGAATTTTGTTCTGGTTCATGGGTTTAAGGAAGGCCCTAGGGATGTCTTCATGTAGCCTTTGACCATACCACAAACTTGATCATATAAAAGGGTGGTGGTTGGTTTAATTTAAATCTTATAGATTGCTGGAGTACCTGGGTGGCTCAGTGGGTTAAGCAAATGCCTCTGGCTCAGGTCATGATCCTGGAGTTGTGGGATCGAGGCCTGCCTTGGGCTCCCTGTTCAGCCGTGAGTCTGCTTTTCCCCTCTCACTCTGCCTGCCACTCCCCTTGCTTGTGTTTTCTGTCAAAGAAGTACATTTTAAAAAGCTTAAAAAAAAAAAAAGAAGAACCCTCCTCTCCAAAGCCTAGAACTTGAGATTTCCCCAAATAGCAGTTTGTTTATTTGTTGTTGCTGTTTAAGATTTTATTTATTTATTTGACAGAGAGAGAGGGATCACAGGTAGGCAGAGAGGCAGGCAGAGAGAGAGGGGGAACCCCCAAACAGCAGATCTATTGTTGAGCATGACCTTCTCTGACAAGCATGTAGGCTAACTGATAAGAGATGGAAGAGCAGGTTGGTAAGTTAGAGTTACAACACTGAATTCCTCTGCAAATGCATGGAGATTCCCATTTACGTTGGGAAAATTCTAAATTATAGTTCTAACTTTGGCCTCTGTCAATGGGATGTAGGAAATCTGGGGTAGTTTAGAAGGATCCTCTGGTTTAATTTAGAAAGGGAAGATTTTAATGGGATCAGTGGATGGGGTTTCAATAATAGGAAGGAAAGGAAGTTCAGAGAGAGAAGAAGTGTTAAGAGAGGTAAAGGGGAATATAGGGAGGTGGAGTCATAGGGTTAGGGAAGACCTTGGTTACCCCAAGGAAGAGGTCCCTGGTGTTTTTTTATATGTTAGTTGTTTATTTTCTTCAGTCAATTTAGAAACAGTATTTTGTAAAATGGCAGTTTTAGAATCCTAAACACATTGGGGCGCCTGGGTGGCTCAGAGGGTTAAGCCGCTGCCTTCGGCTCAGGTCATGATCTCGGGGTCCTGGGATCGAATCCCACATCGGGCTCCTTGCTCGGCAGGGGGCCTGCTTCCCCCTCTCTCTCTGCCTGCCTCTCTGCCTACTTGTGATCTCTTTCTGTCAAGTAAATAAATAAAATCTTTAAAAAAAAAACAACTTTAGAATCCTAAACACATTTAGAAGCTTCCAGACACCAATTAAAATAACTATCCCATTTGGATTGTTCAATAGTACAGCCATGGTCTTGTAACTTAGAGAAAAATAAGTATGGGGAAATCAAAGTTTCCACTGGACTTCTAATGGTCACTGGACTTCTAGGTTATCTTTAGTAAGACTGGTTTACTTAGTCAAACGTGTGTAAGGAAGGACTATAATTTTAAAAGATTTTATTTATTTATCTGAGAGAGAGAGAACATGCATGGGGTGTGCAGAGGGAGAAGCAGACTCCCTGGCAAGGGGGAAGCCCAAGGCAGGGCCCAATCCCAGGACCCTTAGATCATGACCTAAGCCCAAGGCAGGTGCTCAACCAACTGAGCCAACCAGGAGCCCCAGGACTGTAATTTTTTAACATAAAACCAGCCAGTGTTCCTGAAGGGGGAGGGCCACCCTTAGAAAATTCTGATGACCGGGATCCCATTATCAGAAATAAGAGTACATACCAGAAGGACAATTTGTCCTTATCCAGATCACAAATAAAGTCAGAGCTCTACCAAAGAAGGGAACTCAAGACCTAAGAGGAAATTTGCCAAACTGAAAAATTACCTTATTTGCAGAAGCAAAGAGTGCAAAGAGCTCAAGTGCAGGAACCTCACTTATTTCTGGACGTTGGTATTCCTTGGTGGTCACCTCCTTCAGATCCCACTTTTGATGCCATGTAATGCCTATCTAAGAGAAAAGAGATTAACTAAGACAACCTCGAGTTACCAAAAATCAAGTTTATTGAGCAACAGTTGATGAATTGCAGCTTGGGATAGGCCAACTCCAGTGAGCTATAGGAGAGTCCACTGAAGGCTCAGCTTGGTTTGCTTTTATGGGCAAGGAGCACAAAAGGAGAAAGTCCAGCTAGGAGCCAAGCAACAAGCATGAAGATGAGAGAGATTCTTAGTGGATGCTCATCAGTCAGAAGATAAAGTTCAATCCTCTATAAATCAAGCATTTATGAGAAATCAGTCTCAGTCTTTAAGTTTCATTTTTCTGAGGGCACATGTATGAGATTCTCCACTTTATATCCTTCGGTTCCATTTTATATTAAAATCTTTCCACTGTTTTATCCATCTCAAGCCTGAAGGACATGTGGGGATGCCAGAAGCTGAATATATAGCAGATATTTGGATTCATCAGTCTACAGCTCAGGGGGAATGTATACAATGGGCTTATAAGATTATAGGTAGTAGGCAGTAGTTTAAAACTAGGAAAGTGGATAAACCTACTGAAGGGAAATTATACAGAATGATATAAAACAGCAAGTCAAAAATGGAACCCTAGAATACCACTGTTCAAAAAATGGGCAGAATAAGAATGAACTATAAGGGAGACAAAGGAAAAAAAGAACTAGAAAAATTTCAGAAAAGTGGCCAGACAACAGCTTATGTTAAATGATCATTAATATCTAGATTTTTGTATCACATGCATTGCTTCATTTAACCCTACCAGTGACCCTAAAAGATAATCTTTCTATTACTGCTTTTTAGATTACGCAACAGAAGCTTACAGAAATAGGTCTTGCATGGTAGTTGAAAGAACAGGTATATGCTCAGGTTCAAATTCTGGTGTCACTAGCTATGTCTTTCAGCTTCCTATTTTTCAAACAGGGATAACAGTTGCAACATCAGAGGGTTGTTATAAGAAGTAATTTAATTACTACATGGTAAGTGCTCAAAATGATGCCTGGTACAAAGGAACAATAAGTTCCAGTACAGAGAATTTCGAAGAAATGCAATGGTTTCAAATGATAAATCTGTAGAATAAACTATTAGGTATAAATTCTATTATCTATCTATATACGTGTGTGTGTGTGTGTGTGTGTGTGTTTATATACATACACATATATGTATATGTTTATATACATATATATACACACACACACACAGAGTAATTATATATACATATATATACATGCATATGCACATACCCATGCTGTTAATCATGGTAACTGAGATTTAAAATGTATACACCCAAGGGCACACACACACAAGGTGGGAGGGAGGGGAGGCAGATTAGATACATCTAAGGTGAATTCACAGTATGAATTATGCCTCAAAAAAGTCACCAAACAGAAAGATGCTTTAACATATTAATAATTCTTTAAATTTCCACTGTTAACCAGTGTTACCCCGACACTGGATATCTTGCAATCATGTCAACATATCTCACAAAATCAGGCAATATTTTATAAGAATTTATAAATTGATAGTTAAAGATACTTTCCTTTATATTCTAAAGTAGATTCACTATTTAATACTCCAAATTGGGTGAATGTCCAAAAGGGATCTGTTGAAATTGAAATCAAAATGGCAAAACCCTTGAACATAAATATTTATAGCTTTATACTTGTGTAAAGATACAGTAGGACAGATGAGTTCTCTTAACTACTTTGTGCCATATCATGGGAAGATCAGAATCTAGTTAAATTCTAAATTCATTTCCTCTCTTCTGAACACAGTGAAAGATCCTGATAATAGAGAAATAACCAACAAAAGGAGTAATTCTTGAACCATCCTGCAAAAGCCGGATATTAAGAGAAAAAAAAATTCACATTTACTTTATAGATCTGACATGAAGGATAAAAAGTATTGGAAATAATGTACTGTCAATTGTAAGTTTACTAAACACATGAAAATGTTTAGCTTAGGACTTACGCTATCAAACTCTTTCAATACTTGCCTTCCTTGCCCTTGGAATTAACTACTACTGCCATCTAGCAAGAGGTCCAAAAATTAGAGAATGGAATAAAAAAAAAAATCATTCAGGGCTTACCTACAAAGTCTAAACAGACAGATACTTTAACTGATTAGTAATTATTGAAATTTTTGCTGCTAACCATGATAACCAAGATTGAATTTCTCTTGTTCTTTCTCTCTTCCCCATGCAACATAAATGATCACCTCTATGTGAACTCCTAGATTTTACCATCAAACCTGATCTCTCTTCAAAATTTCAACCTCATATTTCTAACATCTGCCTAGACCACTATCCCTGAACATGCTACCAAAACTTCAAATTCAATATACCCAAAATATAACTCAAATACCTGTATTCTTCATCTACACAATCTTCTCAGTCATCTGGGCTCAACATCTCAGAATCATCTTTGATTAAGAAAGTCAAAGGACAAGATGCAACTAGCCAATAAACCTTACCTTGAAAATCATCCCACACATTTATCTCATCATGTCCGCCCCACCATTATCCTCCTCCAGCAGTCCATTACCCCTCATCTGCCAACTGCACTGGTTTCCTGTATGGCCCTGACACAGAACAGGGCAGGAAATGCTTGATTTAACATCTAATTCCTGGAAAAAGATGAGAAGAATAGGATAAATTCTTACTTCATATAAAAAGTTTTGATCTTAGAAATCAATTTCATGTTGTAAAAAGTACTGACATTCAGTGTGACATGAAGTGGAAAATAAAAGCAGATATGTGATTTCGCAAACATTTAAGGACATAAAACTACTTAATTTTTATAAAGCGTCATATACATTCTCTTGCTTGTGCATGGGCTACAGTTGTTCAAACATGTGAATCACACACTATATTTTATAGCAACCCCAGACATAGCAATATTTTTTTTAAAGATTTTATTTATTTGACAGAGAGAGATCACAAGTAGACAGAGAGGTAGGCAGAGAGAGAGGGAAGCAGGCTCCCTGCTGAGCAGAGAGCCCGATGCAGGACCCGATCCCAGGACCCTGAGATCATGACCTGAGCCGAAGGCAGCGGCTTAACCCACTGAGTCACCCAGGCACCCCAAGACATAGCAATATTTTAATGGGTGAAATATTTTCCCCACAATAAAACTGTAAAAAAGATTGCTAATGTTTCCAAGAATCCTATATTGTCTTCTTGAGTTATCTAGATCCTACCCATGCTTCAAGATCTAGATCAAACTCTACCAGTACTGAAAAATTATTCTTAACCTGGCCTAAAGCAAGTTTTTACTAAGTCTGAATGCCAAAATATATTGTTATTTATATAGCAGTAATCATATACTAAATATATTGAAGTGTTACTTTTCTCTAGTTATATTTCACATATTCACATATTTATATTTGTTTCTCTCTACTATTGAGTATACATTTCTTTTTTTTTTTTAATTTTATTTATTCATTTGACAGAGAAAGATCACAAGTAGGCAGAGAGAGAGAGAGAGAGAGAGAGAAGAGGAAGCAGGCTCTCTGCCGAGCAAAGAGCCCGATGTGGGACTCGATCCCAGGATCCTGGGATCATGACCTGAGCCGAAGGCAGAGGCTTAACCCACTGAGCCACCCAGGAGCCCCTTGAGTATACATTTCTTAAAAGACAAGAGCCAAGTTTTCCAATTCTCTTAATATCAATCCTCTACCAGCTTGAGGCTATCTCTATAGCCTACCTCACAAAATCCTCCTTCCCAGAGAGGAGTATAAAAACACAAACACACATAAAACATACTCCAAAGAGGAAAACAAAGAGGCAAAGATAAGAAATTACACAAAATGTAAAACAATGACAAGGATAGGAAACACACACACACACACACACACACACACACACACACACACACACACCCAAAGCCATAGACACAGCTATCCCTTTTCGGGAGAAAGCAAAGACACAAAGAAAAAGAAATAAGAAACCAAGCAGTATCAATATTGACATCCATGACATCCATAAACACAGCTTTTAGGTCAATTCACTTTAAACTCTATAGTCATAGAAAACACCATGAAGGCAGAACTGAGGAAGCTAAGAAAGGGTTGGGACTTGGGAGCATCACTTTCTTACCACCTTACACAGTACCTTATAGGCAGAAAGCATTCGATGAACACCTACTAGTGTGAACATGATTTAATAGATAGTACTACACACCCAAATTCCAGAATTAAACAATTTGTTCAAAATGCTATTCCTTCACAAAATACATTATAGGATTAAGTTACCTCAAATTTCCAGAGTAATGCAGCAAATACTATGTGCTTTATATGATATAAACATGGTTTTGATGCCAAAAAAGGATACATACACATTTTAATCATTCAAGAGTTTCAAAAATAACCCAATGATTCATAAATTGTATTCTTTCTATTTTTAGAATGGCTCAGAGGATTTGTGTGTTTCTCAAATTCCATTCTTAATTCCTAAGAAAAAGTCCAATTTGATTTTACAATTTCAGGGGGAAAAAAGAAGAGACAATTTGGAGGAAATAAAGTAGCTTTATAAAAATAATTCAGTGCCATGTAAAATACAAATTAGTAATAGGCTAATGGAATCACAAGTTTAAAAAAACTAACCCTTATGAAAAACTTAGCTTCAATATCTATTCTTTCTTCCTTTCTTAAAAAATAGATGCCTGTCATGCATGCTAACAACTTAAAAGTCCAAGTAATACAGGGCTGCAGAATTTATGAAGAGAAATACTCTGATAGGATGAAAACCAAGATGAGGGGTATCTGGGTGGCTCAGTTGGTTAAGTTACTGCCTTTAACTCAGGTCATGATGCCGGGGTCCTGGGATCCAGCCCCATGTCGGGCCCCTTGCTCAGCAGGGAGCCTGCTTCTCCCCTGCCTGCCGTTCCCTCTGCTTGTGCTTGCTCTGTGTGTGTGTCTCTCTCTCTTCCTTGCTCTGTCAAATAAATAAAGTCTTTAAGAAAGAAAACCAAGATGAAAATACTCTGACAAGCAGCCAAGAATTGGAAACACAATGGGAAATAAAGGAACATGTCTTTGGGGTGGACTCGGTTAGTATGAGTAAGCTAAAGAGGGGTTATGGGGAAAGATCTGCACTAGAAGCAGGCGTACTTTTTTTCACATGACCTTCAGTTAATCATTGAATCTGATCTGAATCTTGGTTTCTCATATTTCCATTTGTTCTACTTACTGGCTCTTTTTTTTTTTTTTAAAGATTTTTATTTATTTATTTGACAGAGAGAGAATAAGTAGGCAGAGCAGCAGGCAGAGGGAGAGAGGGAGAAGCAGGCTCTCCACGAGCAGGGAGCCCGATGTGGGACTCGATCCCTGGAACCATGAGTGGAAAACAGCCACCAGGCACCCCATTACTGGCTCTTTTGTATTCATCAATGATATTAATAGTAAATAAGACTGAACTCTTGCTGTATGCAAGGTACTGTTCTAAATGCTTTATATGCATTGTATCTCATTTAGACCTCTGGATGGCCCTATAGAGTACCTTACTTTGCCGGTTCTAGAAGAAAGTGAGGCTTACAAAAGGCAGGTGATTTGCCAAAGATCACTCGGCTCACAGTGCATAGCAGGGACAGGAAAAGAAATCTGATTTTATTTATTTATTTAAAAGCTTTTATTTATTTACTTGACAAAGAAAGAGGAACACAAGCAGGGGGAAGTGGGAGAGGAATCTCCCACTGAGCAGGGAGCCCAGTGTGGGGCTTGATCCCAGGACTTTGGGATCATGACCAGAGAGGAAGGCAGATGCTTAACTGACTGAAGCACCCAGGCGCTCCTAGAGCCCACACTTAAATGCTTTCTTACACTGACCCTCAAATGATATAAAGGATGTACTTTACAAAGCATTTTTAAATGGTCATTCAAATGTAAAGTTGTTATAATTCTCATCTGCATTAAATGAGATGAATCAGTACCACTCATACAACCAAGTAACATGGTTAAAAATTTAAAGAACATACATGTGGAAAGTCTTAATATCAGCAAAGATTTAAAATCAAAACCAATACCATACGATGTGAAGTCCAGCATAATTATTAATTGCCTAGACATGCAAATTTCAAGTATTTACAAGGTTAAAAAAAGATTTAAAATAATATCAGCTGTAAGTTATGATAAATTTAAAAATATAAGCCATAACCTAGAGCTTTTTCTCTTCTATTATTCCATATTCATATTTGATGAATAATATTGAATAAAATCAGAGAAAAATTTATTTTTAAGATTTACTTAGAGTGGGGCGCCTGGGTGGCTCAGTGGATTAAGCCACTGAGCCTTCGGCTCAGGTCATGATCTCAGGGTCCTGGGATCGAGCCCCGCATCGGGCTCTCTGCTCCACAGGGAGCCTGCTTCCTCCTCTCTCTCTGTCTGCTTCTCTCCCTACTTGTGATCTCTCTCTCTCTGTCAAATAAATAAATAAAATCTTAAAAAAAAAAAAAAGATTTACTTAGAGTGAGAGAGAGCATGTACAAGCATGAGCAGGAGGCACAGAGGGAGAGGGAATCTCAAGCAGACTCTGCCGTTGAGCACAGAGCTCAGATGCCGTGCTCAGCACTACACAGTGCCTCAAAGAAAGGAATTTATTTATTTTTTAAATTTATTATTATTTTTATTAACATATAACGTATTATTTGCCCCAGGGGTAAAGGTTTGTGAATCGTCAGGCTTACACACTTCACAGCCCTCACCATAGCACACAACCTCCCCAATGTCCATAATCCAACCACCCTCTCCCTCCCCACCCCCTCAACCCTCAGTTTGTTTGTGAGATTAAGAGTCTCTTATGGTTTGTCTCCCTCCTGATCCCATCTTGTTTCATTTTTTTCCTTCCCTACCCCCCAAACCCCCCACTCTGCCTCTCAAATTCCTCATATCAGGGAGATCATGTGATAATTGTCTTTCTCTGATTGACTTATTTTGCTCAGCATAATACCCTCTAGTTCCATCCATGTCATTGCAAATGGCAAGATTTCATTTCTTTGATGGCTGCATAGTATTCCATTATATATATATCACTATAATATATATCACTATTATATATAATGATATAATATATGATATAATATATAATATATTATATATGATAATATACGATGTATATTATATATGATTATATATGAATATATGATATAATGTATAATAATGATATAATATGATATAATATATCATTATATATAATAGTGATATATATAATATATTATATATTATACATCTTTATCCATTCATCTGTTGATGGACATCTAGGTTCTTTCCATAGTTTGGCTATTGCGGACATTGCTGCTATAAATAAGGAATTTATTTAATAGTATTTGTCAGGCACTGTTTTAAGCACTTCACAAATATTTACTCATTTAACTCTTATAACAGCTATGAAGTACTTGTAATTATCCTGTTTCATAGATGGGACAACTGAAGCACAGAATGGTTACATGTAAACAGCCCAAGATCACAGAGCTAGTAATTGCAGCCAGTATTCAATTCAGGCAATTTGGTTTAAAAATCTGTGCTCTTAACCACCAGCTCTGCTACAATTTACAGAACGGTGAAATTCTTTTCTTGGGGGAGGGTAAGATTTTATTTATTTACTTGTCAGAGAGAGAGTGAGCGCACAAGCAGGGGAGATGGCAGGCAGAGGGAGAAGTAGGCTCCCTGATGAGCAAGGAGCCCATTATGGGACTCAATCCAAGGACGCTGGGATCATGACCTGAACTGAAGGCAGACACTTAACCATTTGAGCCACCCGGGCATCCCATGAAATTATTTTTTTAAAAGCCAATAAGAAGTAATGATCACAATGAACGCTCACGAAGAGAAAAGAGCTATCACTTATCTCAGTATACATATCGACACTAAGGAACATGTAAAAGAAATATTTTAACTGACATGATAAACAAAGTAATCTACATTATCAGGAAAAGTTTTAATTATAATGGCACACTGAGCTAATTTGTCTTTGGAAAAAGTTTCTTTTAATTTTCCTATGAAACTATATGGTTAGTAAAGCAATGACATTTGGAAACTAATATTAATTAACATTAAAAGATTTGCTAGACAGGATTTTTATCATTTTTTGGTCTAGCCGCCTTATGAAGAGGCAAAAAACTATGCTAGAGCTTAAAAAAAAAATCACCTGAACTGGTAGAATTCGTAACAGAATTAATGCTAAATATGAACCCTTTAAAAAATACAACACACAGGGGCACTTGGGTGGCTTAGCTGGCTAAGCTCTGACTTTGGTTCAGGTCATGATCCCAGGGTCCTGGCATCAGGCCCCATTTTTGAGCCCAGAGTCAGGCTCTCCGCTAAGCAGGGAGTCTGCTTTTCCTTCTCCCCGGCCCCTCTCCCTTTTTCATGCTCTCTCTCAAATAAATCAATAATATCTTTTCTTTAAAAAGGTAAAATATATACTTAATATGACCTGCTAAAAGAATCACATTTTGCAAAGGACTACTGTACTTGTCATTTCATTGATTCTCACAACTATGAGAGGTAAGTAGGACAAGCAATAGTGTTATTCCACAAATAAGTAAACTAAAGCTCAGAAAAGTTTAACATTTTATATGGTCTAGATAGAAAGATCTTCTGATTCCAAGTGCTTATCACATGGTGCTGCCAACAATTTTATGCTTTATACTTCTCAAGTTGTTTAATAACAATTAATGCTTAGCCAAGAAAATTTGAAAAATAGTGAACACATAATGAAGGTTCTGCTCCTTAAAACGTTAAAGTGTTTTGTTAAAAACTTTGTTGTATGGGGCGCCTGGGTGGCTCTATCAGTTAAGCATCTGCCTTCGGCTCAGGTCATGATCCAAGTCCTGGGATCGAGCCCTGCATCGGGATCCCAGCTTGTCAGGAAGCCTGCTTCTCTCTCTTCCACTCCCCCTGCTTGTGTTCCCTCTCTGTCTCTCTCTTGGTCAAATAAATAAATAAAATCTAAAAACAAGCAAATGAACAAAAAAAACTTGTATGATGTACAATTTATCTCCTGAAACGAACAGTTAACTCAGCCAAAATGAACTTGAAATCCAAGAAAAAAAAAATCTGTATTAAAGCTAAGTGAGGGGCACCAGGGTGGCTCAGTGGGTTAAAGCCTCTGCCTTCGGCTCAGGTCATGATCCCGGGGTCCTGGGATCAAGCCCCGAATAGGGCTCTCTGCTCAGCGGGGAGCCTGCTTCCTCCTCTCTCTCTGCCTACTTGTGATCTCTATCAAATAAATAAATAAATCTTTAAAAAAAATCTTAATTAAAAAAACTAAGTAAATCCAATTTTAAATCCTTAAACATGAAATAATGTGACCCTACAATAGTACTATTTTTTGAGAATTAAAAACAAAAATCATGGGGTGCCTGGGTGGCTCAGCCAGTTGAGTGTCTGCCTTCGGCTAGGGTCATCTCAGGATCCTGGGACAAAGCCCTTCATCAAGCTCCCTGCTCAGTGAGGAGTCTACCTCTCCCTCTGCCCTTGCCCCTGCATGTGTTCTCACTCTCTCTCAAACAAATGAATGTAATCTTAAAAAAAAAAAAAAAAAAAAAAAAGTCACTTCTAACTACCATTTTATCTCAGTCACTTAAGTTTACTCTAAACCGAGTAAGGCAACTTATAAGATCAAATGATTCTGCTTGATGATTGGGAAACCTAAGAAATTTGTTAGTTACTGAGAAAAGCTAGT